>NW_022199294.1:1017956-1072722 GCF_009176525.2 Contarinia nasturtii | reverse complement strand
ATCTGTAAACCAAATTGACGTCAGGCACGTAACGAAAGTTACACAAAAGCGATGCGATAATAGAAGAAAACGAATAATATGATAAAAGTGTAAACATTTCAATTTTGAATAAATAAATATCCGAAAATATCAACACAAGCCTTTGTTTATCCATTTTTTTGTCTTCTGTTTAAATGAATCAAAGACTCAGGAGAAAAAGACTCATTCATTGCTAAAAAAAAGTACCCAACCGATAAGAAGTGTTAGATAAAATATTCGTTGCAATTCAAATAATTTTGAGTGCGAGAATATTCCAAATTGGATTATGGTTAAGTATTCAGCTGTACAAGTAGTCTCTGTTGGTGTATTTCCATTGGAAGAAATGTCAAATGTATCTGACATTTGGAATAGTTTCCCGCTCAGTAATTTCGCGGAGCACCAAAACGCATATTTCCAACGAATCAAGCATTTTTAAGGGTTTGTTTTACATTTACTGCATAGAAATTCTCAAAACTCTCTCTCAGTCAGAGTCTATTGCAAAAATATTGTGAACATTTCAAAATAAATGTAATTTATTGCATTTAAAAACGAATTCAATTCAAATGAATATTGTGTACGCTGAATGGCGCTGTCAGTGGCTTGTGTTAAATATGATATGACGTTCAGTGTCGAATCAAAGATGGCATCCATTTGATGTACACTATACTAGCATTAAATAGGATTTATTATTTTTTTGAAATTTTCACAATCTCATTCGAAACGATTTGTATTATTAGTTTTAATTTATTTCAATTAAAGGTAGAGGAGAAAACATCGATTGGTGTGTTTTTTTAGACTTAGACCGATTTCAACTAGCGACAAATAGTTTGGCGTGAAAACAAATTGCAGTAAATAAAAAAACGAAAGAAAGAAAGAAAAGTGCACCGCATTCTGTAAAAGTATCTATTTGCTAACAAGAAGAAATAAATGTATTCGAATTAGACATTGGCGAATATTGGCTATTGCATTTTAGCATCATGATTGTACAAGAACCCGTGCAGGTAATGTGTAATTCGAAATTAAACCAAATATGTGCATCAATAAATTGCATTTTGTTTTTTGTTGTATGTAATTCAAAGATTTTCGTAATACGATGTGTCGAAACGAACAAAAGACCATGGCGACAAAATCGATTTTATATGACGAACAAACGAAACACAACAAAAAATCATTGTTTGCGCAATTTTAATCAAAACTATTTATTTTTATTTTGTGATTAATATTACAGGCAGCCATCTGGCATTGTTTGAATAATTATGCATTTCGGGACGCAACCTTTCTCGCAGAACGACTATGTGCTGAAAGTAAGTTGAAAGGTCATTTATTTTGCTGCTAAATTAATTACCCATTCCCGTTCAATTTTCACTAATTGGGTTTTTTCCCTTTGGATAATGTATGTTGACCTGTTTATTTGATTTCATCTCTTTTTTTTTTCAGTTGAAACCGATGAAAGCATTTTCACATTGGCTACTTGTTATTATCGATCAAATCAAATTCATCAAGCGTATTGGCTGCTCAATAAAAAGAAAACCAAAGCTGCTAAATGTAGATATTTATATGCAAAATGTGCATTCGAGTTGAAAAAGTGAGTAAATGGATGTTTCATGTATTCATATGTTGTTGGGATTTGCGTCATATTTTTGGCTATTGATCGAATTTTAACCGAAAATTAAATCAACAAAATGTGATACATCAAAATGTCACTTAAATGATTTCCAAATGTCAATTACATGCAAACTATAAATGTTTATTATTATTATGTTTTTGTTCAATTAGGTACAACGTTGTCGAGGTTGCTTTGACACGTGAGTCTAACGTCGAAATCGAACATTTGGATCGTATTGTTGACGATTTTGCCGACATCGCAAGCTTTGCATTGCAATTATTGGCAAAATTGTGTTCAGTGACGGACCGTCATCAGATTGCTGCTCATGCCAACCGTCGTGCGCTTAAATTGAATCCATTTTTATGGACACCGTTCGTTAGTTTGTGCAATCATGGTCATAAGCCAGTGCCCAATGAAATCTATAAATTTGATAATATCGAAACCTTTCATACGTGCCAGGAGAATTTCAATTGGAATAGTTCGTTCATATTTCTTGGCGCCGGTGATTCCACTGATGTAAGCCTCTCAGAATCAGACGATTCGAGTAGATCGTACAGTATTTATACAACACCAATTATGGATCAGAATGTTTTCAATGCAAATGATCGAATCATTAGTTCGTTAAATACATCATGCACGACTACCGTGGGTAATGTAACCGCATCGGAGAGTTTGAATGACAGTTCAGTGGCTGGTGCAACACCATTTCGACGCCAATTTAGATATTTATCGAATATAAGTCCGTCAACGCCAAGTTTTGGATGGCTACCGGCCAATAGTCCCGTCGAAAATACAAATACAAGAAATAGTAAAATGATATCGCCGACGTTTCAACAACAACAACAGCAGCAGCAACAACAACAAATGCTATCTGAAACCAACGAACAAAATAAATACAATCGAAAAAATTTGCGAAGTAACGTTACAAATTCTGGTAATCGTAAAGAGGCTCCGTTACAAATAAGTAAACCAGTTTTTATGCAAACTGGCAACACAACACCACGAACACAGAACACACTTGGCGCACAAAATGTGCGTCGCAGTTCACGCCTATTCACAAGTAATTCAGTTAAGGAGAATAGTAAAAATCCGATGGGAAATAAATTTGCGGCGCCAAGATCACCGCCACGTAAAAATAAACAGCGTCTCACCACAAAAATGAATCTATCCAATTCAGCCCTAAATGAAATCAACGCAGAGAAACCACAAAAACAAATATCCGATTTGGACAAAGAGAAAATTGAAACAATCACATCGACTGGTAATATTATTTGCATTATTCTTCTTCGATTATTTTAAATTAATTGTATTCTTTTCTTTTGTGATTCTCCCCCCAGGTAATATTATGAATACAAAAACCGTGAACAATACACAAAATGTGGCGAAACAAATTCTAATAATGCGAAAACAAAGTGCTGAAGGTCTGATGTCATTGATGCGCATATTAGCCGATGGTTATCTTCAAATGTCACAATTCAATTGTATTGAAGCAATCGAAGCGTTCAATAGCATTCCATATCATCATTTAATGTCGACGGGAGTGCAAAGTATGATTGCCAAAGCGTATCACGAGAAACATGACTATAAAATGGCTGCCCAGATATTCATGGAAATTCATCGAAAAGAACCGAATCGCCTTGAAATGATGGAAATTTATAGTACGGTATTGTGGCATTTGCAACGTGAAGTTGAACTGTCAGCATTGGCACAAGACTTGAAAGCACAAGATTATCTATCACCAATAACTTGGTGTGTGCTGGGTAACTGCTTTTCATTGCAAAAAGAACACGAATCGGCCACCAAATGTTTTGAACGTGCCGTTCAAGTTGATCCCGATTTCACCTATAGTTATACATTACTTGGCCATGAATTAATCATCACCGAAGAACTTGACAAAGCAATGTCTTGCTTCCGAACCGCTATTGTTAAAGATCCACGTCACTATAATGCATGGTATGGCATGGCTTCCATTTATTCAAAACAAGAGCGTCATCATTTGGCCGAATATCATTTTAAGGAAGCGCTTAAAATCAATCCCAAATGGTCGGTCATGATGGTGCACATCGCTGTCACACAATTCAATTTAAATAAAACCGAACAAGCGTTGGAAACATTAAATGCAGCCATTGCTATCGATCCGAATAATCCATTGTGTAAATTTCATCGTGGTTCGATTTATTTCCAGTGCGGACGTTATGTGGATGCACTCAAAGAGCTCGAACAATTGAAGCACACTGTGCCAAAGGAATCAGTTGTATTTTATATTGTAGGAAAAATTCATAAAAAAATGGGCAACGTCGATTTGTCATTGATGAACTATAGCTGGGCAACCGATTTAGATCCGAAAGGGGCAAACAATCAAGTGAAAGAAGCATTTGATGGACAAAATAATTCAACAATGCCATTATTAACGCCAGATGCACACGAAGCCGCTTCCGACCGAAGTGACGATTCAACACAATTGCGAGGTGGCGAAGACGGCGACGAACCAAGCCTGTTAAATAATGATGATTTCTAAAATTAAATCGATTTCCACACCAACATCTCAACACCAACAGCAACAACAGATAATTAATGCGACGAAACAATAGGGAGCGCAAAACAAAATAGAATATAACAATATACAGATATTTTAGTCGATTTCGCAGTTTCTTGTTTAAAACTGAATGTACATGAATTTAATCAAATGATAATTGAAATAGAGATAAGAAAATGGAGCATGAAAAAGAAGTTAAGTACGGAAAAAAAATTTAGAGACAAAGTACGCTTAGTTGATAACAAAAGAAAATCGAACATAAAATGGTAAACACTTGATGGAAATTTCATTGAAGTTTCAAAAACTTTATAATAAATGTGATTCAGAACTCACTACGAAGTACACATGCAAAATAGGAATAAGGATGGTTCACTTTTTCTTTCTCTGTTGTTTTCTAAGTGGATTTTTTCTTTCAAAGACTTTGTTGTGCATTCGATAAGCAGAACGTTCAGCAGTTAGACCCAAAGCCGATATGTAAAATAGGAACAAAATAAAACGGAAAAAAAAGAAATATATCGAAAGCTAAATTAAAATACTTACAAAAAAACACAGTTTACTCGTGTTTCATTTTCAGCGCTTTTTTCCATCTGCAAAATCTTTTCTATTACAGGATAAAAATGACACATTCTCAATTATTTTTGGTAGTTTATTTGGATTTTTATTATATAGCATTGGCATAGGTAAAACATCATACACTTTCTTTTTTTAAATATTTACAAAGAAGACATGAACTTTTAACCATAAAAAGTAATTTACCGCAAAAAAATGTGTCTCAAAAAACTTTGGCCTGAAACTAAAATTGATGATTTTCAACCAAAATGGACATTTTTATCATTTTTTTTCACCAATATTTTTTTCCAGTAAAAAAAAAATGACAAATTGTTCACCTTTGATCTGGGGATCAAAAATTTCCAAATTCAGGTAGACATTTCTACAGTGGCATTTCTCATTAGTGTAAAATTTGCATCTGCCTGGTTTTTTTAAATTTTCCTCTTTACACCTGAATACAAGGAATAGAAACGAGAGATCATCTTACATAAAACTAAACTATAATCTGCTATTCATAATAGGTAGACGTTTGTTTGTAAATATAATATCTTTTAAATTTCGTGAGCATAAAATTCATATCGTATTAAATTCATATTATGAAAATCAACAACTAATTATTTTCGAAATTTAAACGATTGTTTTTCCTTGACCTGGATTACAAAGAACCATATGTTAAATAATAAAAATGGATAAATAACAATGGCAAAAACAATTTTTGTTTATTACAGGCAATCTGTCTTTTTGTCTTCCAAATAAATATGATATAATAAAATATTTTTTTGGGTTTTCAAATATTGAACATCATTTTGTTTCTTCTCTTTTAATTTCATTTTTTTAAACGTAATAAAACATTGTTTTTTTTTGTCGTGAGTTACCTGCAAAGAATTTCATTTATTTTCTCTGGCCATATCAATAAAAATACTTTTAGGCTGTTTGATCTAGTTTGGTAACTACATTTTTTTGGTACGTTTAGCATTTTGTTACTAGAATAACATTCAATATGTGATTTGAAACTTTTATGTGTGTTTGTGTATGTGGAATCTCTTGATAAAATCGGGTTGAATTGCTTTATGGATTTAGAAACAAATCACTAATTATGCTTTTCTTGCTGTGTAATGCATTCTACACAGCATTCGATTTCAGATTTATTTGGTTTTGTTTCTGTTTTTATTTGTGGCAACAACCATTTAACACCTATTAGAAGCACATTCAATGCTAACATTTACATGGTGTATTCAGCGTCTCCTACTGTTTGAACGCAAAGAATCCGGTGGGCTCCCATTCGGATAGGTCGGATGGTCCAAAGCTTTCATCCAAAAACCAATCAACTGTTTTGTACAAATGTAATAAGGCTCCTTTCATGTAATGACCTTCGTTTGTGTAGATCTGGAAGAAGAGTTTTTTTTTTGCATATTGTATGACGATAAAAACTATTTTACAAACCTGATGTCTAAAGCCAATGAATTCTTTTGTGAGGGAGTTGGTCAGTATTAGGGAATGTTGTTCGTGAACTAATGTGTCAGCCGTGCCATGGATTAAGAGAAAATTGCGACTATCAATGTTTCCAACTTTTGTCGAGAGATCCGAATCTTGAATGGCACGTTGATATTCGAAGCCAGATGGCATATAACGTTCCGTGAAATAAGAATCTGAGAAAAGACGAAGAAAAATGAAAATGTGATTTTATGACTTATCGATAAATGGGAAATTCTACTTACTGTGGTAAGCAAATGAAACAATTGGGTTGACAGCAAAAGCACATTGAAGAATGCGTTGCGAATCTTCAGCCAAAATCATTGTGGCTGCATATCCACCGTAGCCCCAACCATACGCACATATTCTTGTCGGATCAATGAATTTCAAATTGTCACGCAAATATTTGAGCACACCCAATTGGTCCTCAATTTCCACCGAACCAAGATTATTCTTAATGGCTGATCGAAGAAGTTCCCCTTGACAAGCGGTGCCTCGAGCATCAATTTGCGCAACAATCATTCCCCTTTGACTGCTCACATACCAATTCCAATCCACTTTGAATTCTTCCGAAACAAGCTGAGAACCGGGCGACGAATCGCTGAAATTTATAAAAAAAAAAGAATACAATATTGGTTGAACAATTTGAATTAGGTAATATGAAGTAATTACACATGCAAAATCAATGGAAAAGCGATTTCTTCGTCCTCCTTCATTCCAGGTGGTAAGAAAAGTCGAACTTGTGCCAGAAAACCATGTCGAATTTCAACGCTAAATGTTCGCACTTGGGGTGCGGCCACTTCGCGTATACGTTTCCGAAGTGCATCGCCGCCATTCAAAAGTGCAACCTTTGTATTTGTAGCTGTCTCCACCAAATAGGTTGATGGTGTGTCGGGTCCCAAGCATTCCTGAACATAGTGGCTGAAATTTTTGCTGAAATAGATTTTGTTGAATAGACAATTGTTTGGAATACGATTGCCATCGTCGTCATCATCCTCCATAATATCGGGTAACATATCAAGTAGCGATGTCATATTTTTCTCGCCATCACTCGAAAACAAATCGTTTGGTGTAAACGATTGTGCAGTTTCACCAACTGGTTGAACATTTTTGATCGGTTGTAATTTTAAATTATTTGTTTTGCACGTCAAACACATTGGCTGTGATGCCACTAGATAAATTCGATTCATATTTTGTGTTACATTCAATTTCAAACTGATATTATAAAGATGACGTTGTCCAGGTTTGTTTGGTGGTGTGGCCATAAAATAGACGATTTGGTTACCGATTTCATTTTTCTCATCCCAACCAACGATTTCAGTAACTTCATAGCGTCCCATGGTCAACGGTATCGTTCGCATATCCGTAGTCGAAATGAATACTAAATGTCTGAAATATCCATTTTCACCATCACGTACGGGCAATCTCTTCAACATACCATGCGTTGGCCCAAGTTCTGACAGATATTTAAATTCATATGCGTCCAGCTCCGATTCAAATGTGTTTTTCGTTTTGTTTTCAACAAAGTTCGAATGTCGAAAATATGCTTCGGTTCGCGAAAAGATTGTTTTATCGTTTGGAAGCACAAATCCATTGTCAACAATTGATTCATTGAACACCTCACGGCATCGGAATGTGGGCGCACGACACAAAACGGTCGATGTACTCGTTTGATTGCGATTGGTGAATGTAATTGAAATATCAGTGGCCGAAATCCAGACCATTTGACCGACATAGTTGTCATCGCCAGCAAGTGGTGAAATGATTGTTATCTGATTGATGAATTTTAAAACTGTCAAATCAACAATGTGCACCGTTACATTTGGATTCTTCGTTTGAGCCTTTGGATAGCGAATCGACTTAATTTCCGGATATTTTAAATCGTCCCGCAAATATGAATATCTAATGGAATGAATCGATATTAAGACATGGACATATGTGGGCTGACAAAACAGAACTTACTTATACTCATTAACTGCAGTGTCATTGAATGATAAATAGGACAGATATGCGCCATCGGTGGAGAATGCAACTGTGTCGCTTATCAAATCGGGTATATGAGAATAGAACCAATCCGCAACGCCATTGTAGATTGTACCTGTTTTACCGGTATGTGTTATCCGACACACCAGATCACTCTCAACCTTTGGTTTGTAATACAAATCATTATCGTACACAAACGCAATTGCCTGTGATGGATTACTCGTGCTGCTTTCCACTTTCGGGGCCCATGTGGCATGCTGTAACTTTGGCACATTTCTTTCAGCCACTTTTGGTGTTAATGGGAATTTGTTTCGTGTATTTACTTCGTAAATATAATGTCTGCGAGAAACAAATTGGAATAAAAGGGTGGATAATTAAATTTTTGAATTTTCATCAATATAAATAGATTATACTCACTTAGCACCATCATCATCGATATCTGCTATGAGCACTACGAAATTTAAATCGGGCGATACTAAAAATCTCTCAGCATTTAATTGTCTCTGTTTTCCAAGGGGAGAAAATGTTTATTTTTAATGTTCAAACGTCATCTGATTAAAAGTTCATAAATGTTAAAGGGGCACTCTACTTACAAATGTGGCATTTGTCATTAGAATTCTAGTTGACAAATTGTTTGTGCTAAGTATGGAAAGCCCTCCGGTGGGGTCTCTGTAAACAAGCTCATAATCTAAAAATAAACCATTAACCGATTACAAATCAAATGTCATTGGGATAAAATATGTATTGCGATGATTCCATTTATCTACATCAAAACAAAATTCGGCTTACCACTTATCCAGCTTCCGTTGAACGCTTTCCATTTTAATGTATTCTCATTTATATCTCCTAACGTAAGTCGCCTACCCTTTACTCGTGAACCCTCATCCTCTGCGTGAATAAATATTCATATTTCAGAAGTTTTCATACATGTATATGGCACGGGAATTGAATGAAAAGTGTATTTATTACCTGGCGATAGCAATACTATCGAAAACACAATTAGTCCCAAAACGGCCGCTATAACCAGCAATGCAATAAAAATACCACGCCAATTTCGTTGACTTGGCGACGATGCGACCAACTCCTGAAAATATACATATAGAGACAAATTTGCAACGCATTAATTTTGCTTTTCATTCAAAGGAGGTGCGAAAGAAAAAGTGACATTTAATGAAAAAAAAAAAACAATTGCGAAATTGTTCGTAAAAGGAAAAATAGAGAAAAGAAATTTGTGTTGTATGTGCTGTGTCATCCATTTTCGGTTACTGCGAACGATTATTTCGAATGACACAAAAACTGATGTATTCACCTCATCTCCACCTTTTGGTTGCAAAGTTACTTTTTTCGTGGGCGTTGTAACTAAGGGTTGTTGTGGTTCATTCCTTGCATTTGGATTTTGATTCGGACTTGGATTCGGTTTCATGTTTATAACCTTTTTTTCTCACTTCTTCACTCAAGTCGAGATAGTGACTATTTCTAGTCGTTGGATTTTATGTGGCTTCTACAACTAACGCTGAGATGTGAAAGAGACGATAAAATTAGGAATTCGAGTTCGGAACATGCGACTTTTGCGACAAAAATGGAAACACATTTATGGCTTTTTGAAAATGGTTCAATTTGCTTTTCTAATAACAATTCACTTGCATCGATTTAAAGTATTAAAGGGTGATTTAAATTTAATTCGTTGCGGAAATTTATTCAGGAAATGAATATTATTTTCACTTTCATTCGGTTCATTTGACTCTTCAAATTGGCGTGGCAACCAAATAACGAACTTGACCGCAAGTCACGCGATGAAAATTGCACACTCTTAACAGTTTCACGCTATGTTCGTTAGCATGATTCCAAGTTTCCAAGACTCAACGCAAAGGCATTAAAAATGCATGTGTTTGCACAATAAAGTAATTTATTTGTTTGAACATTAATAATAATGCCATGCTATATATTATTATATATTAATATATGCTGAGCGAAGTATACTCCTTATAAGGAGAGTGTTTTTGATTTGATAAAGAATTTATATGCCGCCTGAATTGAGTATGTGCAAATTTGATTTTGGTCAAAATATTCATTGCAAGCACCAAGTCTTAAGACAAAGCCTTGTAGTTGGAACCTTCATAAAACAAAATTAATCGATGCATAACTGTAAATAAGCATCCCCATGGATGGCCCAAAACAAATAAATATCCTAATCTACCCATTTTGGACTTGGCATAGCTTTTGCACCCCAAATTTATTATTTATTGGCATCATGGTATGTTCTTTTCTAACGAAAAAAAAGAAAGACTGTCTCTAAATGAAAGACTCTTCGAAAGGAAGTGAACACAATACCATAATTCAATATTATAGTCAATCAATCAAATTACTGCGAAAACTGTATTGAATTTCATTTTCGAGTGTCTAGCTGTCTAGTCATCGATCTTTCCGATATGAATTGCACCCGTATCGCTCAAATTATAAAAAACATCCTGAAAATGAGTAATGTAACCGTGCTGAGTATATATATTTTAAAATGACGCCGTTATAACTGTGTTTGCCATATAAACAAATGGGTCGGAAATAGTTTGATGTTCATATGAAATTGTGTGTGAAATATAAAATAAGTATCGAACCAAAATGCGTATGTTTACCTCAATAAATTGAAACTGTTTATATCTGTGGTGTAATTTATTATGGTTTGTATGTTTGAAAGTGCATAATCCGCATAATAATAACCTTATCAATATTTTCGGTTAGCAAATATTTCCCGAGACGGTAAACCAATAAAAAATTTATACGATAATTCCGAAACATTGTTATATCGCCACATCCTCATTATAGTATATGAGTATTCCATTGCCAGTATGGTAAAGCAAAAGTGAGCGTATTAGTTGACAATAAAAAAGAAAATCTCGCATAAATCTTTATTGATGCATCGACTCTGTTCCGGCGGGTTTATGTATCAAACATTCACTTATTTTCCTTAATTGAATATTACAGTATCCTCTATGCATTACAAATTACATCTACATCAGTCATATTAATAGAGACTTATCGAATACGTAACAGACTCCTAACGATGTAAATCAATACAACTTGAATCGACTTGAAGGTTAGAAATCTCAAACATTTTTATGATTTTTTCAAATCTACACTAAAATGTAAAACAATTGAAACCATTTTCAAAATGTCTGCACAGACATATTTGCCGTTTATATCGCAACCAAATCACTTTTACATCTCACCGATGTGAATTTGTGACGCAGCCGGAGTATACGATGGTAAAACGTGATTTATACGCGTAGTGAACGAATTGTTTATAATGGAATGAGTGCTACTTTTTCTATGTCAGCGAATGGTTACACGGAAACAATAATACATGGAGTATGTGCACATCTAGTACATGACGACGTGGTTAAATAGTGTAAAACTGTCCTTTTCACCTCTCCCCCGATTTAACTTTTACAATGTATATGCGAAGAACAACACACAACATATATATGTATTATATATATTTGTTTCATCCGTAACATACACACAGTCGTCTCACAGATTAATGAGTTCTTTTTTTGTTTGTTTGTTCGACTCTCGAAATACCACAGGCAAATAGTGTCGACATTCGCGCTACTTTCTATTACAAACACTTTGTCTTCGTATTCTCTGTTATTTTTTCTAGTTTTATTTGCTTAAAGCTTTTTTTATCATTCAAAAGAGCATGTTCTGCGCTCGCCTTCAAAATATTTTTTTTGACGCTTCAAAAGCTTATTATATCATCTATTGTCGAATAAAACAAGAGAAGAAAGCGAAATTCATCTCAATTCATCAATATGGATGAATGTATATGAGCGCATAACACATCATGCTTTTCGCTTGCTCTCGCACAAATAATCATATACGTTTCCACACACTACAAGGCATTTACGCGCTTCTCGCTCTTCTGCGACTCTGTATCATAACACTGTGTTCCACGAATTTTTTTCCAACCACACACCAAAATTTGATGCTCTCAAATAAAGAATACCACCAAATCAAACGGCCACGAATGTATCAATGAACTTTCCAAAAAAGAACTAATGAGAACTGAGATGGTACTTTCGATGTGGTTAGTTTTATAGCTTCACTTTAATTAGGTTTAGATATTTTTTTTTTTTTTTTTTTTCAATTAAAGAACGTGCGATGAGAAAGAAAAACAAGAACGATTCACACGATGAAAATGCTCTGCATTGCTACGATGTGCACACTGGAACCGTCGTCAAGTTTTCCATGTTATTTGTACATGTGTAAAGCATCCATTCTATCGAGCGCAATACCGATTAAGGGTGGGGTAAACACTTTCCGCGCAGATGTCACAACGCCATCGTGCGGTCAAATAGAGACAACACATCATGGAAAAAGCAGGAAAAGCTTGAGCATGGTACTTGATTTTTTGGGGTGGCAAGTTTGTTTGGTGCAAAACTTGGAAAAATATATAGACTTTAATACCATACTTTCGCCGATTTAGATTTAACCGTAAGGATGATTGATTTTAGAAGACATAACACTTTAGTGAGGAAAGCACGTTGTATATAACGTTAAGGAGATATTTAGATCTAAGCAAGCGAATCAACGTGTATGGCTTAACACTAAGGAAAAAATCAAATATATGACAATGTCAAAATCAACGAGAAGAATAAATAGATTGTAGCGACCTATTTCCTCAAATAGAAAATCAAAAGTTGAAATCCATTAACATGGTTTGTGAGTGTTGTTTTCTCAAACAAAATCGATTAGGCTTAATTCACGCCATTAACCGTTTTAAGTAAGTGAACCTTTTCATTAGATCCGATGTGGTTTTCCTTTTGGAAAACTCAAGAAGTCAAAAGTTTTCGATGTTTGGTGTTTGTTCGACATGAATATGCCAGCACGCAAGCCACTTGGTTGATCGAGTCAATATACAAGAATGGAATTATAAATTCACCAGCCGTTTACTGTTTCGCAAATGAATTGCTTGCCTTCGGCACGCAAAATGCGCACAAATAACAATAAGGTGAGCAACCATATCGTTGTTCTATTTTCCCCGTGCGTTCATTTCGTATTCTCTTGAACCTTAACAATTTACTGCGTCAAAACAAAAAAAAAACTTTATTACATATTATAAACGAAGATGCGGAGATTCTAGTATGAAAGATATAGCATTTCCGCACATAGAAAAAGCGTTCCGTTCAAAAAAGATAAGCGTGAAATTGTGTGTGTGCTTTTTATAGCAGATGGAAAACATATTCTGCATGCAAAATCCATGTCGCTCAACTAAGATATTGTACAACATGTTTTTTTTTGTTTGGAAAAGAAGAGAAGAAGAAGAAAAAAATTGTGTAGTAAAGAAAATTGTGGATTTTAAGATAAAGGTGCTTCGAATGCAGATCGAAACTAGATTGTAATTTTAACTCATGCATAACGGGTTCACACAATTGGCATTGGATTGAGCTAAATTCCAGTAAAAGTAATCCAATTTACCAAGATAACGAGAGAATGGAAAGGAAACGATAGAGCGATGGCACCGCACAGACTACAAAGTTGTGCAGAAGACATGCCATGAAATAAATTTGAAAATTTTTTCAACTTTAAATCTTCAAAATGACAAATGTGTCATGCCATTTATGGTTCCACATTTTCAATTGCAATTGCGTTGGAATTGTTTCGTATTCTATTTTGTCAATTTTTTCGGTTGATGTCAACGCAGAACCGAAATTCGATAACTTTCAATTATGATGATTCGAACAGGGAATTTGAGTAGTGAATGTCGGAAGCAACCAACATGTTTTTTTTTTCCTTCGAGTGTTTTTCTTACTTGTATACTTGAACGTAGCAAAAACACAAATATCATCCACAGCGCAAATACATAAATCGTCATCTGGCGCTGGGAAACATCACTTTGTTGACATGCACAAAAAATGAATGTTGAATGTTTACATTTGAAGTTAGCGGTCGAATGTTTGTACATTAAAAAGTGTCACGCAAAACTCTTCGTTACAAAATTGATGTTCAAACAAAGAAATAAACTTTGGAATAATGTGGTTTGCCATGTCTCAAGGGAGATTCGTCGACGAAAAATGATTGTGACCAAGTTTTCCGTGTTTGTAAAAACTTCTCTCAATTGCACTCGTGCAGATAACAATATGTGATGACAAACAAAACAAAAAAGGAAAACGGTATGGTCTGAAGCCAATGGAATGCATATTTTCAATGGAGATAATACGCATAAATGTCGACCGAAAGCCATAAAATGTCATCTCTATTTACCGACTGAAACGACCTTCGTCAATGGAATCTATTTGTTTATGCGGAAGATTTTTTTCGCGATTTTATATTTTTATGTTATCTATATATCGTTTTATCAACAGGTGAAAAATGTATTCCGCACAACTGATCTTTTATTTCCGTTTTTACTTTTTTCAGCAATAACAATAAACATTGCAGTAATAAATAGTTTATATTTTTTTGCTACAGTCATGAAATGGTCGCGTTAGTAATAGTGTCATACTGTCACCACACCATATAAATTTAATTTTGTTGCATTGTTCTCAATTGGTTGAAGGAGCCAGGCGAGTGAAAATTTCGGAATAAAAAAAATTGGTCGTATTTTATGTGACGATAAAATGGCATTTATTATATGTGCATATTTTGTTGGATGAATATTCAGTGTGAAAGCAATTACAGATGCAAAGCCAAAAGAGCATTGTTTTACAAAACGCGCAAATATATTATTATTCAATTTATCACTGTTTTTATGGAATTAGTTCTACCCTTTTGCCATTCATTGAATTCACACTTCGCTTCAAGCAGATGACGACGGAATTCAAGCAAACGGAATATGAACACATTCAAGGATAACATTGTTCTATTTAAAATAGCATGAATTTGCATTTGTTCATCTCTGGTTTGGCAATTTATAGAAATAATTACAATCTATATTCATAACAGTGAAATTAAATACAAAACTCAAGAAACTGTTACAATATCGGAACAATAGTTGTTTTTTGCTTTCTCCCTCTCTTATAAATTCTTTTGGTCGGTTTTGTTTATTGGTGCATATACTGTTTGCAATTGGAAATTATGTTGAAATTACCCAGAAACAAAATAAAACCATAACAGATGGTAACTTATCGAAATGACTTTTGATTTTTATATTGCTTTTAGGTGAATATGAACTACATCGTCATTGCAGTAGTTTGATGCGCATGAAAAAGAGCGAATTTCAATCGGTTTTTGGCGAAAAGTTTCGACAGCAATTTCCGTCGGAGTGTGCAGTAGTCCTTTGCGCTCGAATGTGTGTACATTTATTATTTAGAATGTTGATAGTTGGTGAAAAGATTGTGGCATGTATTAGATTTGGATTCTACTAATTACTTTGATACACTTTGATAATGTTGTTTTTCACACAAAACCCATTATTATTGGCTGCCCCTCAACTGATGTCGTCCGTTGTCCAGCAAACAGCATAATTTTTGCCATCACATGCAACAAAAACTATACAAGCAACCACAAGAAACACACACATTATCATAGATAGAAAATCTCTGTTCTGAATCAGTCTCCGAAAATATAATTACATTAAAATATCAAACAACATATTCGCTGGCAATTTGTAAATTACTTTGCATTAATTACATTCGCTTCAATATTGCGAGAAGATCATTCTCGAAAATTATTCTATCGAATAAAAGGTCAAAATTACGCCCGAAAACCGACACTTCGCATAACATTTGCGTAATACAACGATTTGGTTTATAAACAGCAAAATTAATGTGTCTCGTTAACAATGCCTGAGATGGAAATCTATTCTCGAACATTTTCGAATGCTTGACGCGTAGCTTGGTTGAATTGTTTGTTAGTCTGAATTCATAACTGCATTCCGGCTTAACAACTTTCACGAGATTAAGATCTCTCTATCTAGTGCCATCATATTTGAATTCACTGGTGGTTTGCATACTGATTTCGGCGCTGAGATTGACGATGCTGTTGATGATGATTTCATTCCACTTTTCTCCCAATTTTCTTTTTCTTCTTTGAATTTAAAAAAAAAATACATTTTGAATCACATAACATCGTTGCCACCGCCTGAATACTTGAAGGCACTCACTTACACACACAAGAATTTTATGCGAAATGCTCTTTATAATTGGAATTCCCTGAAGTTGGCAACGACATTTCAAAAGAACGACAGCGGATCATGTTTCGTTTGAATTGCGAAATGGCACAAACACACATTCATTCACGACTTCGCCAACAAATAAATTTTCCAATGTCTATAGACAGACAGAATTTACAATTACCTCAATTTGATCTTTTTTACTCATAGACCCTGTATGGCCCGTACTTTGTACAGAATTCATCTTGTTGAACTAGTTGAATTTTTGAAGGTTTATTTTACGATAAAATGTGAATGCTTTTCTATATATTGCGCGCGAATGCTGCAGGAAAAACGTCGATCTATAGCATAAAAATAATGTATGGGTTTTCTTTTCTATCTTTTTTCAATTGAGCACAATAGAATAGAATATAAGTATGGCTGAGTTAACGTTGGTGTTTCTGTTATTTCTGGTGTAATTTCGATTGGAATTCACATGAATTTCCGCAGTGTCTTCATTTCTCTACACATACACATATATATATATAATTGTAACTGGGCTCGTTTCATATAATTTTTCATTTTTCTCTCTCTATTTTAATTTGTACGTGCTTTGCTTCGATAAAAAAAAAAAAAACAAAAAAAACTCACACTGAGCACAGTAACCAAGAGCGAATACACTGTCACTTTGAAATATTTAGGCACATATTACTTAACATAAGCACATTCTTGCAATTCTCTTAATCTAACTAATTGAATTAACGCAGAAACTTTGATATATGTTTTAACCACGATATGAGGAGAAAAGTCCAAGAACGAAATAGTTAACGTATTTTAGTATACTATGTTATTTGGAATGCAAATTTTCAGTTGGGATGTAAATTCTTTAACGATGAAATTCGACAAGTTTAACAATTATTATGAGTTTTATTGGGGACTTTTTTCCCGTCAACTTTTCGATTAAATCATGGGATGTCCCTTTTTTATCTCGCGGAGCAAAGAACTTTTAGTATTATTTTTTCAAGACAACAAATAGACAGAAGTTAACAACTACACTATGTAGAATGATTTGTGGATGAAATTTGATAGCGTCAAATGTGAAACAATGCTAAACGCATCATTCGATAACGTTAACAGATTGAGAATTTGAAATTTCATATGCACACTCCCGAAAATTTACGAAACAAACGAGAAACGCGCACGGAATAAACAGACGTCCGTTCAATGTAACGACTACATGATTACTGAGCACTTTCTGCAATGTGGAAAATTGCCTACACTCGATTGTCACTCATTCGAATAAAATCTGCAGTTTGTCGCTTGAGCGGTAAAATCATCGCTGTGAATACCATCATTTGGCACCACAAGACTGCCTTTCATACTCCACAAAATGTTCACTCAACGCGTTTTTATCCAATTTCTCTCTGCTTTTTCGGTGAGCTTTTTCTCGGATAAACTTACTCCCAGAAAACTCGTGAGGCGGAAACATAATTAAACGACGTGAAAATGATTGCTTTCTTACTTTTGAATTTCGAAATCGGTTGCGGTGCGTATGGAAGAAAGAAGATTAAAGAAATACTTATTTATTACACCCACTCAGTTTAATAACTTTTCTGAATTGGCCCCCTTTCAAATCAAATCCATGCATCTTTTTTTCAGCAGTTGGTGTTCAAACTCAATGTTATGCGGTCGATTATATACGCAACAATTTTGTAAAGCATTCTCGATTGCAATGTTTACAAGGTGGAATCCCTTTTCGTTTTTTTTTTGTTGAAATGTTGCGAATTCGATAAATGCGCAAAAAGTTTGTTGGCTGTATTTAATCGAACCTTGTAAACATATGATTTCAATCCCCATATCGAGTATGCTGTTAACGCGATTGATTTGTAAACAACTTTTTGTGGTTGCTTCACTTAATTCGCATATTCTTTTGATAGGATTCATGCTTGAAATTAAAATGAAAAGTCTAATTAAGTTGAAGTGAAATGAGAGTGGAAAAAACACCCCCGTCGTACGTTGGTGTATTTGTGTCTCAATTTTTTTTGCGGATCTAACAAAGGAAATGAGTTAATATGGTACGGAAACCTTATCTAGCTACACATTCAAAACCAAGAGAGTTTAACTCGTGATTTATTACCTTATGGCCTTATGTTCGTTTATATTCATATTAATTCGAAAGCGTTATCATAGCCACTCGGAAGTGAATGTGGTGGAAAAAAGCACAGCTTACACATTCACTGAGCACGTTATGCCCTCCCCCACTTTAATAACTTTTGAAAATGGACTCTCTCTCGCTTCCAGGTTAATTTATTCTGAGGTTTGGCATCCGGATGAAGCGCATATTTTGTGCGATTTTTCTCATTTTTGTAATGAAAATTCATCGAACGTTGAAATAACTACACGGCGTGTGAAAGGTCGGGCTCATTGTACTCTAAATATGTTGTGTTTTTAACGACTAGCGTCTTGGGAATACGTCATTATGGTCATATCATAATATTTCGAGGAAAAAAAACACTCGGAAATCTCCGAAACTCACCTTAGTACGTCCAAGCAATAGCGCATCCATCTCACTTTCTGGAAGCGGATTTTGAGCACCACTTATGACCGAAACAGTGACCGTGGTAGATCCACCATCAGCCATATTGGCACACTATTCAAAGTGTTGAATTGGATGTCGAATATCAACAAATGCTCCGACCATGAAATTATGCACATTTTATTATTCAATTATGTTCTTTCCACATCGTCATGATTCTATCGGTTATCGACATTCACTACTAATGTAAACAAAAAAAGTTTTTTCACTTATTTCCGCGGAGTAAGAGAAAGCAAAGAAGACGAAGATTTTTTTCCTCTCAGTTCGTTTGGAAAGTTTAATAAGATGAGAACGAAGAGCTTAGGAAGCGATATTAACTCAATTCGGATGTAACGAATTAAATCGCATCACTATAAATTGCACGCAATCACTTGAATGTCTGTCATATATTCTACTTATAATCGGATGATGATCACTGGTTTTATTCGTTTGCTTTAAAAGTTATTCTACACGTAAAATGATACTAAATTAAAAGTGTTTATAGATATGTTTGGACCCAATGGTTTTTGATGTCGAAAATTCGCAAAGCATATAACTTGTATTGCCGATAATAATACTAAAAGTAAACAGACGAAAAAAAAGAGAAATCTGCTGTCAATCAGTATAAAGCCGATGTTTTCACAACACACAGATGTCGCATGGTATAAAATGTGGTTTGGGGGTGAAATGCGAAAAAACCGAGAGCTGCTTGATTAATGACAAGCATTAATGTCGAGATATATCTTAAAAATGTGTCGAACAATTCACAACTGGAACACATATTCCCGTCACCTCATTTCCGGATGCGATTACTTCTCCAATTACACTGGTGTACACACAATATTTGATTCGACACAAAAACTTTAAATTCAAACACACTTTTCAAAGTTTCGCAAGGCATAAAGAAATTCTCGAATTTCATATCAGCCGACATAGAGTTGGTCAAAAGTCGAACCACACGAAAAATACTCGCTCACACAAAGAGTGAGTTTCCATCAAATTTTATTATTTAAAGGATTTCTTTGCAACAATCTGTGACGAGTTGGGCGAACACTTGGGAATTCTATCCATTTCAAACTAAAAATAACACAAAAGCGCACACACACACCCCGATAAAACGGGTGAACCGAATTATTTCATTGTATTTTGGACTTGGGGCGAGTCAATTGACAGCGAGTAAATATCATAAACTGATAAATATTGATGAAATTATGCCATGTCTATTCAATAAATAATCCAGCGGTTTCTTTGAATGAAAATGAAGTATAACCCAGAAGCAGTTTTTTAAGTAATTGCATTACCGAATAACCTTGGCACACTCAAGCCTTCCGTCTTTCGCTATCATCGTTGAAACAATATAAAAGTGAAAAAGTTGTTCGCATTGCAAAAAGAACCGTACAAAGTGGCACTGATGTACACAAAAGTACGAACAGTAAGTGACGATGAAGAAAGTGATTTTTGAGATCGGATTGAAATATTTTCTTTGAATCTTGTTTGCTCTTTCTCATATGAGAGTATGATGTTTTTCTCATGGTTTACTAAATTATGTTTGGCCATCCATCACATTCGGTTCATTGTTGCGCGCATTTCAAAACAAACTCGTCGAATGTGTGTGCGGTTGGTCATGCACGTGAATTTGTTCATTGCAAACGGGACAATGTGTGGTGCATGTGAAAATGCTATGTTTCAAAAAGTAATGTGTCAACCAAGGTTTCACACTCATTTGGTGAAAATGCCGCAGCAATTTATGTGGTTTTAACTTGAGTGGTTGCTGCTGATGTTGTTCGATTTTTGTGATTTAATATATCGTAGCTAAAGAGAATTTCACGCATTCCAGTCAAGTTCTCAAGCACTTTATTTTAATTCAATGTAATAACCGTTATGTTATGCGTTAAACATTCTGAATATTTAATCATATTTCAATTATGATTGTTCTTGTTACTAGCTCTTCTCAAATTCCGATGAATTTCATTATTTCGATATAACATTAATGCTTGCCATTAATACGTGCTCTCAAACGCCTATCCCCATTGTTCAAAACCACAACAGCAAAAACGCACTTAAAGAAAGAATCACACAATACACAAACACATACGCAAAGTTATTTCTTTGAAAATATTTTCAATTAATCTTCGCGCACATTAGAAGAAAATTTTCAAAACAAAAAACTTCAGACACAGGTAGTACAAAAAAAACTGATTCCGTCGAAGAAAATAAACAAACACAACAACTCTTCTCTTTTCTACATTTTATCGAAGCCAAAAAGGAATGAAGAGAAATCATAAAAAGAAAATATTTCACGTTTAAAAGCGAAAAGAAAATGTGATTTATGTTTATCGTGAAAAATGATGTTAGAGCGTTAAGAACGAGAAGCGATTGAAAAATTAAAAGAGAAAATAATAATTCTGGATTGTTGTTATGTGTTGCTTGACATCTGCTTTGCGACTATCTCATTAAACAGTTGTGATGGAATATTTTTGTATGGTTTTCGCTCTCAGTAACAGTTATCAGTGCCGATGGAGAAAATGTCGGGGAAAATGTGTTTACTCTCTTCTATTTGCCATTGATAACACATTTTCAGATTGAGGGGAATTTGTTTTCAGTAAAAGTCTCGATCCATCCTCGAACTCTCGAACGAGATACATTTCGAGATTGTCGAGACCATATTTATCGTTTTCCCTGCTATACTCCAAATGATAAAATATGAGTTGCGCATTGCAGAAGAGTTCATCGAGTGGGTGGTGATGAACATTTGCACTAGCAGGAAACTGGTAAAATGAACTTTTTCCCCGTCTTTTTTAGTGGGTGGTGATGGTTCTTGTCTATTACTCCAGACGTAGCAACAATGCTATACATCTCATGTTTTCAGCCAATATTCAAAGAATATGCATGCAAACGCTCACCTTACCAGATTACCAATTAGCGATAAGTTTGTAATTCAATTTTAAATAATCGCCCGTTACCTCGCTCAACACTCACACACAAACACACAATATTTATCAAATAAGGTGAAAGAGATGATTTTACTTACTTCAATGGTAATATGATCACGATGTTTTATGTGCTGCGCCGTATTTGAGTCAATGTGTGTTGTCTGCATTGTCGCCTGTTTATGTTTCTTTTATGGTTTTAGTTTTCGATTCAATTGAACCGGTGGCACAAATTTGAATAAAAATCAGACTTATTTCGTTCAGATTGATCCTATTTGATCCTGAAATTGGTCGAATTTTTCAATACATGCGCATTTTTCTGGTTGCGTTTTTTTTATTCATTCGTTGTATCACTTTTTTTCGATATATCCTTTGTGTTTACTTTTTTCAACTTGTACATATACTTTTTTACGCTGATGCTACTAAGTTGTAATTCAATTTCACAAAACTTTTTTTGGATAGAAACGACGTCAGAATTTCTTCGGTTAAAACTTAAGACTAACGAGAGAATATAGATTTCTTTTGGCGGAGGGAAAAATCTATCTACTGGAACCACAAATTTTCGAATTGAACGGCGAAAACGCCTTTTACTATTACACGCACTGAATTTGATTGGTGTATTTGGCTATAATTTGTCCATTCACTTGAATTACATTTTCTTCGAAAAGCTAATTTTTTCGATGTTTTTTTTTCTTCTTATCTCATTTCGATTTAACAACCACTGACCATTACACTAATCTGCAATAATGATTTGTTGCTTAAGAGTATCGCTTTCGAAGAATATAACGAGAACTTGTCTTTCATGTACACACGCAGCACTTTCGATAATGCATGAGACCGCAGTGTGGTTTGCGAGCATTTAACGTTTCTCACTAAACAAAAAAAAACGGACGGTATTTCTGCCACGAAACCGTTTCTCATTCGAACGACACGAACTGTTTGTATTCGAACTGTATTTGGATTTTCGAGAGAGCAAGAGGACACACCAAATTGACGAGCGTAGCAGTTTTAACGTTATACGGAATCGACTGTTGAAGACGAACTGAGGACGATACTGGGATTTAGTGTGACGCTGAGTCAACAATTCTCACTCGGTTCACTCTGCTGGATACTGTACACAGCTCTCTATTCGATGCCATGACATTTACGGGAGAGACAGAATATAAAATTATTGTTCGTACTTAGAGATACAACAGCAACAGCAGCAGAAACAGCAACAGCAGTCACTTTTTTGCTTTGCAGATGGAAAATGTTGACATGCACGCACCACGAAGTATGTGTGCGTGTGTGTGAGATTGGACTCTACATTTGCTAAACACTTGGCATACTTCAGCAATACTGACGACGATGTGATGCCATCACAGTCAAAACAAAACCATCAACAGTCAATGCGATATTTTTGAAGGCATCACTTGGCATATTCGTTGGTTTTAGTAGCTCCCTGTTGGTTTTGGTAATGATAGATCCCCATAATAATACATAAGGCATTCTGTGATTGTAAGTTTTTACGATGCAAACTCTATTCCTTGACCACATCACTTCAAATGCGCCAAACAATAAGAAACATTTTTATAGATTTCCAACTGCGTTTATCTGTTACGAAAATGCAAAAAAGGATCCGAAATTGACGCCTGATTTTCATCACTTCGCTCAAGTGATTCGTCATGTAATTGAATTCAGTGAAATGAATAGATGCCAATCTCAGTCGTACCGCGATAAACAAAAAGACCATCCCAATGCGACGATATTAGTTTGTTGTACAAATGTGTAAATAGCGGTGCTCGTTGATTCTTTTGTTCTGGCTCCAATTGTGTGAAACGTATGGCGTCAGATGATATATATTAGGCGACAGAATTGTGGAAAATTTAATTTAAAGCTTTTTTAACCACTTTCTAGTGTTCTAGCTACGACTGCTCGAACGCCATCTATAACCCGATGGAAACAGAAGAAAACCTGCAAGAAACTTACCAAAGAAGCTTTATCGAGAAGATTGGACTTTTCACCACGGTATTTCCTCATTTTCGAAAAACCAGTCGCGAAATTCCACTTTTTATTCAGCAACTTGATTGGCTCCTTTTTAGGTTTTTTTATATAAATCATATAAATATCAATAATAAATAAAACCATATCACAACTATGTTTAGGTTAAGATTAATTGATTTTGGCTTCGCAAAAGTTAAGTATACACATACCTTTCACGATCATTGTGCGATGAATACACGAAAATCAAAGCTTTTAGATTAAGAAAAGATCCATTTGAATAGTTTCATTGATAATTCATCAGAATGAAAGTATTTGTAATATAATGATATAATACAGTAGGAATTCAATTAATTGTAACATATTTTGACTGTTATTCTTTTACAAGAGCTTCAGTCAATAAAGGTTGCCAGGCAACCGCAAACTATGTTGCCTCAACGTAACTAGTAGTTACTAACTACGTGGGAGTCAATATTTCCTCACATATGTTCTTTAATTGAAAAATTCTTCTAATTTTAATGTAAATCGAAATTTTCAAGTTTTTCCCATAAAATTAATCTAGTTTTCTAGTTTCCGTATAGCATGTAAAAATTGGAAAGGAGAACAATTTGTTTTTGTTTTTTTTTTTTATTACAACGACACTGTATTTTATTTCGTCATTGATTCAAAAATCCGCACAGGGAATGCAAAATACACTTGAATAAAAGATACAATTTTCAATCAAATCAAATAGTGTTATAAAATGTGGATGACATTCATGCTAAAATATTTCAATTTAACTTCAAGCCACATTATTCGGACGAGCTGTCCGATGATGAGCTCTTGCGTCGACGACGTTTTGTTTTATTTTTGCGAGAATCTGAATTGCTTGATGATGAGCTGCTTGAGCTGCTCGAACTACTGCTGGATCCTCGACGTTTTGATTTTTTCGTAATGACCTCAAGCACCTTTTTGACGGCTGAAATTTGTTGATGTTCTTGCACTTTTAGCTTTTCAAGTGTGTCTTTTTTAATTTGTTCAAGCCGTGCTATTTCCAATGCCGTTTCGACTCTGTCTTTCTTTCTATCTTGTTCCTCTTTGATACGTTCTTTTTCAGCTAGCTTTTTATTATGCTCTTCAATTTCTTTTTGCATATGACCTTTAAGCAGCTGCAGTGCTTCGGCACGTTTGAGCATCTTTTCTCTGGCGAGGCGCTCTTTTTCGTCTGCCGCTGATTCGATTGAATGCTTACTATCGGCTGTTCGACGGAACGGATTGGAATCATTTGGTGCTTCGACTGGTTTTTTATCCCATTTTGATATTCTTTCGGATTTGTCTTTTTCCTTTTCTTTCGGCTTTTCTTTCTCCTTTTCTTTCGGCTTGTCTTTCTCTTCCACAGACTTGGATCGGCGGCCCGATTCTTTGCGAGCACGTTTTTCATCTCGTTTTCGTGACGCCGAACGGCTTGATCGACGAGATTTGGATCGAGACCGTGAGCGATGTCTGCGATGACGTTCAGTTGATCTAATAGAATTTTTTTTTTAAATAAATTTAATGATATTTAAGATAAAGGTTGTGAATTTATTTACCTGCTGTCGCGATGTCTTTGTCGACGGGATCGATCAATAGAGGTGGAGCGTGAACGATTGCGCTTAAATCTGTGTGCATCACGTCTGCGATTGTCTCGTGGTGGTGAAAATTCGCGGCGTCGGTACACTCTTCGATCGTTATGATTTCTTGAAGAGTTACGACGATCCGATTTGTCCCTGGACCGTTTTTCCCTTGAACGCTTTTCTCTGGAACGTGATCGATGCCTTCGATCCGTTTTCTTTGAATCGGATTCCTTTTTGCTTGACTTTTCAATCACCTCACTGTGCTTATTTGACTTCAATGATTTCTCAGTTTCCTTGTGTTCCACCTCGACTCGTTGCACGGTTATTGTTGCTTCCGGCTCATCAATGTTATCATCTTTATCGGCTTCATAATCCAATGCATTCAAATCGTTTTCATTCGTTGTAAATGAATTATTAGCTTCGATTTTATCGATTTTTGATGGGCTTTTTTCCACGATCTTTTTCTCAGCCGCTTCGTTTTCATAAGTCTCAGTTTTGTCATCAGTTTCAGTATTTGTGACTTTTTCGTCGCCCGTTGCATCTTGGGATGTATTTTGTCCCAGTTCAAAGAAAGATTTCTTTCCATCACGGGCCAATTTTTCATGACGAATCTTCCGTTCCGTTTCTCGACGCTTTATTTCCGCGTCTCGGACTCGTTTCTCTTCTTGGATTCTCTGTTGGAATAGTGGGATTGGTTAATGTTGTTTTGATTATTCGAAAAAATATGAGCGATTTACCTCCAAGTCAGTGAATTTAATCACTCGCTTTTGAGCTTGTTTCCAGTGTGGCGGCGTGATACTTCGAGATCGGCTACGAGATTTCGACGGTGTTCTGTATCTCTATTTGATTTTTTAAAAAGTCCAAATTTACTCAACTGATGAAGCAAAAGAGAATTAAATTTTTTTTACTCACAAATACACCGCGCCCTTTGATGACTCTTCCACTTCGTGACAGTGGAACCTTACGTTTTGACCAACCAAATCTAATTTTTTTTTGGAATGGGTAAATAAACCATGTTAGATAATCGAGAATTTCGAATAAAAAAAGAAATCTACATACCCCCTTTGAGGTTCACTTCGATTTGCTTTTTTATCCTTTCGTCGATGCTTTGAATCGGAATCGCTGTTTTTTTCTTTGTCCTCCTCCTTATCTTTGCAGGGCCTCATAAGGAAATTGTTTTTTACTTCCGGAATCTCCTTTGGGTCAACTCGAGACTTGCGCTTCTTTGCATCTTCTTCGTCTTCATTAATTTCCCCTTCTTCTTGTTCCTCATCACTACTGCTATCACTGCTACTGCTGCAAATTCAATGCCATTTATTAATTAATTTTCATTCCACTTGGCCAAATACGATATTTAACAAAAAAAATCATTGTAAACTTACCCCGACTCCATTTTCTTTTTCTTCTTTTTGTTTTTCTTCTTCTTCTTCTTCTTTTTCTTTTTGTCGTCATCCGAATCAGAATTGGATTCGCTGTCGCTTTCACTTGCCGAGCTCTTGCGACGCTTGACTTTCTTCACTGTAAATTAAAAAAACCATTAGCAAAGTATTGTGTGATGAGTTGCACCAACTCTCGGTGGATATATACATACCTTTGATCTGGCGTACAAGTTCGCCGCAGTTGCTTATAACTGCATCTTGAAGTGGTCGTGATTTGCGATCAACAGGCAGTTGCTCGAGCTGACGTACAACGTCATGCCCCGACACAACATGACCAAAAACCACATGAATACTGTAATCCAAAAAAAATGAGATAACATTAATTTTATGCAATATAAAAGCGCCATAAAATCCATTTTATCTTTGCGTTCATTCAACTTACTTGTCCAAATGTGGAGCAGGTTGCGTTGTACTGTATATAGAAAATAAAATGAAACGAAAAAAATAGATAGAGTTGGTCATAAATTTGTCACGCACACAGCACAAGCAAAATTCGGTCTCAACATCTCATTCAAGTCATAGAATTTTTAATATTTTGACTTGAATTTTATATTTTTTGCATTGGTTGTGATTGTTCTAAAGTCTGTAAACGTAAATATATTGGGAAATTGATGATTTTAAATGACAATAAACATAAAAGTAAGATTAAAAAATGTTTATAAAATGTGTGAATATTATGAGTACACTTTTCTAAAAATGGATTCACATAATCGACTCTGTATAAAATCCCATACAAACCATGTTGATATATTTAACTTACATGAAAAATTGGGAACCATTGGTTCCCTTGCCACGATTGGCCATCGACAATAGAAATGGTTTCTCATGCTTCATTTCAAATGTTTCGTCTGTAAGGAAATGTGGTATTATTAAATATGGACGGACATTGAATGCATGTCACAATGAGCCACAAAGGTGATTGTGTCACTATTTTTGTATGTAAATAAATCTGAGCAGATGACGAAAGTACCTTCAAAGGTTCCTCCGTAGATTGATTCACCGCCAGTGCCATTTCCAGCCGAAAAATCTCCCGATTGAATCATAAAATCTTTGACCACCCGATGAAAAATTACACCTTTATAGTGTAAACGTTTGCCGGTGACTTTTCCCAACTCCTGAATTTCGCCGGTGCAAAGAGCTCGAAAATTTTCAGCGGTTTTTGGTGCTACATCTCCATATAATTCGAAAACAATTCGACCAGCTGGTAAACCACCGAGCGTGACATCAAAAAATGTTCGTCTACGTTCACCCTTGCTTGGTTCGCCATCGCTTGATTTGGCACCCTTCTCCGATACCACCGTCATGGCGAAGTAATCAATAATTTAAACTACACGTGAACACAATAAAATAACACAAATAAACACACAATAAATCAATGAAACATTTTAAAAATTCATGTCTAAAATAAAGGCTTTCAACTTTCGATAATAGGAAAATTATCAATTAGCGATATGGTTTTTTTTTATCAATGTATATGTTGTAACTAACATGAGTAGTTTTTCATGTGAAAAATGAAACTACAAAAAAATATTATTTTGCTTACTTCCTGTGTATGCCTCGATTTATATTCCGATTTTATTGTGTTTTCTTGTTTAATTATGACAAAACGAAATGAAAAATTGAGATTTGCGAAAAAATCTCAAGAAAACTCACAGAAACACAAGCCAAACGAGAACTTTCACTGTGCGTCTGACATTTGAGGCTAATTACATGGATGCCTCAGTTTGATGCAGTTTTTTTTTTCCATTTCGCCGAGTTCTATCTGAACACACACACATTCACACAAGTACTGATATGTCAATGAAGATGTTGACAGATCATGGAATTTTTGATTTTAATTTTTTTAAAGCAATATGGCTAATAAAATATTTCAAAAACGTCAACATTAAATCAAAATAAGTGTATTTTAATTCAACGAAAAATTAATGCTAGCAAAAAAATTCAATAACAATATAAATTGTCGGTTTGGATTGAACTCAAATCAGGCAAGTATTGTAAATTCGCCGTAAAATGGCATTTGCCATCTGTCTTGGCAACGTTTATTTACTGTGTGTCTTACCGAATGGGCACTGCTATTGAATGTGTTTGTGTGCGTGTGTTAGTGCGCGTTGGCATATGTGTACGTGCGGCGATAGACAAAAATATATGATTCTCGGTCGTAGCCGCTGTTGTTGTTGTTGCTTTTGCATGACAAGCAGAGTGTTGGTTGTTTCACCGAGAATAAGTGATACATTCGTCAAACTTTTTTTTATGTGCACTGGTGCAACTGTGTATTTTTCTTTTTTCGTTTTCTGCTTGGAATCGCGTTGAATTTCGAGTTTTTTTTCGTTTTGGTTTTTTTTTCTGTTTGATTTCTGGCTGCGTGCAGTATACCATTGCCTTACGAATTTGAAATCGACCGAAGTGATTTTCTTCACGTGTACTACTGGATTGTGTCCGCTGTGCATAATCAGTGAAAAAGTGCTCAATTTTCCAAATTGAATTTGTTTCACAAAAAAAAAAACGAATTAACACACTCTCTCTATCTCACACACTCATCTTCGATTCGAACAACAAAAAGGGGCGAAAAAAGAAACACTCAATAAAAGAAAAATGGTAATTAACCTTAAGCTGATTGTTTTTTATTCGGCGATTTTTTTGCGTATGCATGAACTTTGTACTTAGATTTTGAATCCATTGAAAAATGAAGAGAAATGAAATCAAATCAATGACTTATACTTGAGAAAAGGAGACACAGTGTGAACGAAATGAAAAGAAGAAAGAAATTACCGCGACGAAAATGTAGAAGAAAAAAGACGGGGAAAAAAGAGAACAGAAGAGACAAATATAAGACATGTACACATAACACGGGGCCAAAACACGATTATAATAGATTGTATAATGTTAAACAAATTTACAGACTTATATGCCGTAATCGCGCGCAAAAAAATGTGTATATAGAATTCACATGCAAACTGCATGTCATGATCAATTTTTTAATTATGTATAGTATACATAGAGAAATACACATGTGAATTGAGTTGTAATTATACTCAATGTGTTTTGAGTCAAACGAAAAGTCTATTTGTTTTGATTTGTGTACATTGAAAATTGCAACAAAAAAAACCCATCCAAAATTAGTGCTAATTGATATTTTTGTTGGATTTTGTGTTTTGCAGGACGTGTTTTTAATGATCCGACGTAAGAAAACGACCATCTTTACTGATGCCAAAGACAATACATCCGTAGGAGAATTGAAAAAAATGATCGAAGGTGAGATATAACGAGCGAATGACTCACTTTTATGACACAAAAAAACCCGCACAAATATTTTGAGTGGAATTTTTAACATTTTATCATTTATCAAACAAATTTGTAGGCATACTAAAGGTGCATCCATCAGATCAACGTTTATTCAAAAATAACGATATGATGAACGATGAAAAACAGCTGCAGGAATACGGAATTACAATTTCGACGGCTAGAGCGCAGTCACCAGCACAATTGGGTCTTGCATTACGGTTAGAATTACCGAAAAATCACATAAAAATACAATCGTTTCGCACAGCGAAAACGGTGAATTTAACCTCATTCTTGTGTAATTATCCTGTTTCTTTCATTTTATTTGCATAAAGTAGGCTGGAGAATGGCGAATTTGAGGAATTAGAAATAGCGCCGTACTCATCACCACCAGACTTACCCGATGTCATGAAAAACCAAGATTCAGCTAATGGCCAAGAAACAACACACATTACTTCTTAACTTAATTTTTAATGGAAATTCTATTGGAATTATAAATATGCGCACCCCACACACATACACACATTCAATATATAAATTAACAATTCATTTTTTGCAACAATTAAAATCAAGTTGATAATTGATAAAAAAGAAAAAAAAAACAACAACAAATATTTTATTATGATATAATTCCTCTTTTAATCTTTTTTTTTTCTTTTTTCAAATAAAAAGTAAAATACATTTGGAAATGTTTTGATGAGAAGCTTCCTTTTTCAGAATGGAGGTAATTTTATGAACGAAGTCAACTAATTGAACATTATCAATTTGCTTTCAAACGGTATTTGACACTCGAATTAAGCAATAATAAAACATTTTCAAATTAAAATTGATTACCACATTCTATTTCAATTGCAATTTAGCTGATACAATCAAGATCAATGTCATACGATTAGATAAAAGAACAAAAACAACTAAACTCATGAGTTGGAGTTTATCAAATTAAAAGCGAATTATTATTGAGTAATTTTTGTCATTTTTGTTCACTTTTGTTCATAATTCTTTGTTCAGAGTTTATTCGTTGTTACTACGGAACCCGCCAATCTTAACGGTAGATAAATATGTCACATTCTGTAGTCTTTGGTGGTACGAATATAGTTTTTACCGGATGGTACACCAACGCGATCGATACCATTTGGAAAAACTCTGTCAGCTAACTTTTCATCGACGTGTGGCAAAATTACAACTTTATCACCCGGCTGAAATTCGGAAACAAGAAAAAAACTGTCTTGAATAATCTTCAAACAAAACAAAAGCTAAAACTACGTACTTGCCAATTAGCTGGTGTGGCGATGTATGGGTTCTTATCGGTCAGCTGCAATGAGTCGACCACTCGTAAGATTTCACTTGAAAAATAAAATATGATTGTTTTAGATTTGGATTAAAATCAACCTTGAAATGAAGCCATGGATACTCACAGACTGTTTCTGCCAATTAATTCGGGGTACATAATTAGAGCTCTCAAGCGATGTTTTGGGTCAATAATGTACAGAGCGCGTATGGTCCGTGCAACTTCGATATCATTCTTTTGTTCTTCATCAATCATCTCTAAAGCGACTGCAAGATAACGCGTTGGATCAGCGATAATTGGATAAGGAAATTTACTGACTTCACCCAGACACGATGATTTGATATCCTTTACGAGCATTTTAAGGCAACAATACGATTAGTGCAGTTTATCAGTAAAAGAAAAGATAAAAAAAATCACGTACTTTCAGCCATTCGAGGTGAGATTCAAGGTCATCCACTGAATGAGCCAGGAGCTTAACATTTCGCCTAGCAAATTGATCTTCTAGCAAAGCAATTTCACACAATTCCGACGTACATACTGGAGTAAAATCATGCGGATGCGAAAACAACACGACCCATCTAAAGATTTTTTAAAGGTGAATTCCATTGAAAACGCAACCAAACAACTACTGTACTTCTATTTACTCATTTTTTTTTAACAATTTACGTACGAATCACACTGCCAGTCGTGAAATTTTATTGGTCCTATGGTGGTTTCGGCGCTAAAGTTTGGAATAATCGTGTGTAACCGCATTTTACAAAAACTATTATTTTTGATTCTTTTTCTACATGCAAAAACTTTTTCTTTTTTTCAAAATTTGTTACGAACAAATCAACGATATGTTCACTACAACTGATCAAAATGAACTGGAAGTATAGACGCTTATCTGTGTTGAAGTGAAAAACAATGATTGAATATATGATTATGACAAGCTAAATTCGAATGTCGAGGCTTATCATCACAAATACTCGCTAAGAGTTAAATTTGTTGCATTTGTATTTATGTTCGACAACTCGTTTTTAATTGGTTTTTGAAATGTATGATTTTTAATGATGTGAACATGCTTAGCCGTGTGAGGTAAATTGTTTGCTTTTATAGTGCAACGAACTTAAAATCTGTAGATAAACATTTTATCGAGTACAGATATACGGTACGTTGAAACACTGATATGCTATTCAAAAAAACTCTTTGTTCTACTACGAAGCAAAAGATATTCGACGTCAAACAACAATGACAAATGAATAAGGATGATGAAAGAGAAGGGTGGTTTTACTCATACTTCTTTTTAAATAGAAACCTCGTTGAATATGGAATGCATTTGAATGCTCTCTTTGTTGGATGTTTTCATTCCACATCCCAATACATTTCTTCATTATCTTTGTCGTCAAGTCTTATTCTGTAGCTGATTTGATGTATGAACAAGTGGAATTGGTTCAACACAAAGCCTCTGGACAAAGCATATTTGCATTTTGACATTTTATATATTGAGTTTCAACAACATTTAAAACTGAATTCCGGTGACGTTTTCTTACTCTCTTGCTCTTCCAAAGTAGTTGCTGGTTGTGTGCCCTTTTGGCTGTATTAAATTTGTTTCGATCACACACTGACACAAAATCCACTGAAAATCGTTTCGCGCTCAGGCACTCATTGTCAGCAATACTTGTGTGTTTGTATAAATGGATGCCATCGTTGTTAGCTATTAGCGAGATCGTGTGTGTGCGTGGTGTTTTTCAATAGACACAAGCGTATATTGATGCTAAGAAAAACATCTCGGGCATGCATTCGTACAATTAACAGTGAATTTTGTGTTTTTTGATTTTGTAAAATCAGCAAATTTTTGCAACAAATTTGCTCGTACTAAAAAAACCGTTATCAGAAAATATCATTACATCATTCGGTGTCATTCAGTTCGGATGTTTGAAGATGAAGAAAATTACAGCCGTGGCTTATAATCGTTTGTAAACCTTTGTTGTCCATAGAAAAATCGAAAATCGTGTCACACAATTTGTCGCCAAAAAATGTCGAATCGAATCTTTCCGAATCTCATATTGAGCAGAGATGAACAACAAGTATGCGTATTTCTTTTGACTATTTTACATTTTTGGTGGATATTTCGACAAAAACTATAATCTTTTCAATCCAGACAGCGGCTGAAACTTGGAAGGAAGTTTACAATGAACGTGGTGAAAATATCGCAATCGCTGGCATCACACAGCTGATATTGGATCTATTGGCATCGACATGCCACAATGTGATTGACGGTGAGTTTGAACTTCCACATGCAATCGACCTGAAAACGTTTGATTTGGATGAATTCATGTCGATTCACACAAAAAACAAGGTAATTTTTTATCGATGGCAAAAATGTAGTGTCCTTCGAATTTCAAACTCAAAAATTTTCAAAAAGCATTCAATGATTATTTCACTTGAAAGATATTCAACGTCAATGGACTGCAAGAGAATGATGTAAAACTAGCTGAATTGATCATACTACTGGTAAAAGAATCAAATGAAAAAGAAATGGGTTGGCTTGAGCATTTTCAAAAGATTATTCGCGCAATGCTGCGAAACGATCATGCATCACAATTAGTTGCAAACACTGTTGTTTGTCTCTACACACACGCAATAGTTTTGCGATACGATACGAACACGACTGCAGCCATCAAAAATCAAATGCAACAAATGCAACGATTCATGTCAATGGGAATTGCAGAAAGTAATCTCACACAACCAGGCATGACGGCAATAATTGATGCATTTTTCCGTCAAGATACCAATTATATGATTGAAAGAGATACAGCTGGTTGTGTTGAAATTGTTGCAAACTTTTTACGGTTCGAACATGTGGATGTCAATGGCCATGCAATAACAAAGATCATTGAATGTGGTAAATCAGCGAATGGCCACAATTGGCTGCAATTTTGTACAAATCAAAACATTGTTCGCGAACTGACTATAATCATCACATCAATTTCTGGAGTTAAGGTTCGAAAATTGGCGCTTGAACTGGCATGTAACATGCAAGAGTAAGTGATACACATTTTGATTAGTAATTGAACTGAGCCTACAGATTTAATAGTGCTATTTGTGCACAACGCATACGGACATCTATTTCATGACACAATTCCGAACGAAATGTAACAAATAATATGTTAAAGTGCACCTGTAAATAGGAGCTGTGAAAATACCGCTGTTATATCTGTAGGTTCAATCTTTTCACTAATTTCAAGAGATAAACTGCTTTTTACAGACCGGTTCGAAATCGCAATGTATTCACAGAGCAAGTGTTGCGATGGTGTGTTTACAGCGACAATGAAATTGTACAACAATTAACTGCGAAACTATGCCGCCTAATGCTTCGTGGAATAAACACTGACATAGCAGATCCATCCACCGTAGTAATTCGAGCAACACAGCTATTTCAACGATTCCGCGTAAGTGCTCAATTTCGATGACATGTTTATTGCGGCAATTTGCCGATAAATACAGCATTGCTTCTGAAGCGATCCAAAAAAAACTATTAATTCGAATGAAAAATGTCTTCACCTTCAAATAGATGATTTTTTTACGATTTCTTAAAGGGTCCTTTCAAAATCACTATCCAAAGTGATTCCCTTGTCGCCTGGTCAAAAGCAATGATATTTAGTAATAATTTTTAAAATATGTTTGCAGAGAGATTACACAAAGTGTCCAAAGCGTTTGGTAAATACATTTTTCTTTGAATTCACCAATTGGGATGCTGTGTTCGAAGCCATTGGATTACGGTTGGATAACACAGAATTCATCAACGAATTGTTCTCTTTGTTGGAGCGTGTAATTGACCGTTTCAAAATGAAAATTGTTCTTTCAAACGACGCTGTAGAACACATACGCATTTTCATTCATCATGCCATTCAATACATGAATAATCTTGATCGCAAATATGTCAGAGTCTATGCAAACATCATTTATTCCATTATACATGCAGACATCTTACTGAACATTAACCCTGTGAGTGTTATTTATTATTTATATCAAGTGAAACCGTCATTCATGTTGGTCTTTATTTCACAGGAAAATCTCTTCAAGTTGGGAGAAATTGTGTCGGAAATATTCTTGAATTTCTTCGATGACTTCACTCATCAAATGAATGTGATTACTGTGTTTCAAATATTGGTCGATAAATCATACATTCGTAATGATTCATGGATGACTGATCTCGATCAATTCCTGGCAGAACGAAATGCTATGCAGCGGGATTTGCAAAAGGGACTTCAAGAGAACGTTGATTTCGATGGAAATCAAAATGTTCTGAACACATTCATGAAACTCAGTGTGTTTTCCTGTAAAAAACTGATATCAAGCCAAAAAATTGTTACGATTTGCAATCAATCGAACATATTGGTCATGGATATGACAAATCAGCTGGATTTGTCGAAAAACCGAACATTTTTGGGTGAGAAAATAAAAAAAATTAAGTTTCGTTCATGCGAAATCACACGTTAAAACTTTCAATTTTCAGCATATAACCTCATCATTTTGGTTCAAAGTTATGTTGCCGTTTGCCAGAATCATGTCGACCATGATGTTTCTGTTCAAAAAATCACCAAGCGCTTGCTGGAAATTCTACAAAAAACTCAAGAAGATTTTGACTTTTTGTGCATGGCGGTGAATGTCATACATATCCAAATGGTTAATAATAGAATTGCAATTTATATCTCAATCATTTCAGGTATTCTGGTGTCTCAGTGAATTTGAGCTTCGTTTTGCTGCTGTATCCACCACAGTTGACATCAAAGTGCTGTCACAAAACATGTTGAAGAAGATTAGCCTGGTCATTGACGATAATGGCGTTAATCACACTCAACTTCGGTATATTGAATATATGCTGAAGCAATTAAAATTACTGCTATACGCCAAACGTGACATTGAGCTTCGCGATATTGTGGTTAAACTTTTACAGGTAAATGGCAGAAAATCCGGAATAAATATAAATTTGAAAGTAAATCACCAATGTTTTAGAGATTTCCCGATCACGACTATGCTTTTGCAATGTTGCAATGGTGCATTGGCATGCCAAATATACTAGCGAATTGTGCTATTGCTGTGCTCCGAGAACTTTCAACGAAGAAAATGAAACAGGTAATTAGGAACAGTTTGGGCAACATTTTGTTTCGTTTTGTCAAACTTTTTTCTTAATATACTTTAAGGAATTCATGCAACGCATCGAAACCATCATAAATAATTCATCAGTTGAAAATAAAAGCGTGTTATGGGTACGAATAATGCGAGCAGGATTGAATGAATTAGGACAAGATGCACAAGCAGGTCAAAGTCAACAATGGGTGAAAAAGGCCAAACAAAGCGGACTAGTTCTAAGCGAAGTTACATTCAGAAATTTGAGGGACATGAATGAGACGACACAGGAAGAACCGCCCGCCCCATTTGAATCAACGAATGAGTCGAATGTGTCGATTGCGTGAAGAACAAATCCAAATTGCAGTTTTTGTTATTTATACAGAAAAATAAAGTAAATATAAATCGAATTGATCGATGCCTTTCATCATAATATAAAAAAAAAGTATAATTGATGTATACAAATCGGAGTATTATTATTAAAATTGTTGAAATTACTCAAAATAAACAATTGTTTTTCCTTTGTGGTTGGTTAAAAAAACTTTATCAGCCAAATTGGTAAAATCATCACAATATGCATTATGCACTGAAATTCGGATTTAACGAACCTAGACGCATTTTGTATAATAGATTTTTCTATTTAATTGAATTAAAAAGTCACTAAATCGCAACAAATTCACGTTATGTTCACAGCAATTGTGCAAAATAAACTGAGAAAATAATAATCTTTGTTGCTTTTTGTAGTTCAATCAAGATATAAATCACAACAAATTTAGTCTTGACCCTGATAAAATATTCGAGAGAAACACAGAGCGATTATCTCAAAACGAGTCGTAATTCAGCAAGACATTGCATGCATGTGATAAGTGAAAATGATGCTATGTTTATTTTTTCTTTAATATTTTTTTATGTAAATGTTGAATATGTAGTTAGCGATTTCCATTTGTTAACAACATAATGAATATTGTCAAAAATATTCTCCATTCCATTGGCTTGCGGGAGATAAGATAAATTCGCTAGGAAGCATGACTTTTCAAAATTAATGTATGGAGTACATATGAATTATAAATACTCATGTCCAAAGATATATACACGAACTGTAAAGTGACAAAGTCACTATTACTTGACTCAATTGTAAATACTTACGATGAGATGTCATGCTGAATTTATATTTATGACGTAATCTATTTACAGTTTGCGCAAACATTCCAAGGTCAAGATTAGATTAATTGTGCCTTGTATCTCTCTTGCTATAAAAGGCGTTAAAATAATCATATATTCTCAGTACATTTTTGCATTGCAAACAATATACGACACAATAATTCAATAAAATAGAAAAGAAACTGTATTATACAAAATGCGTCTAGGATCGTTAATTCCGAACTTCAGTGCACAAACCACCAAAGGACCAATCCAATTTTATGATTGGCAAGGCGAATCGTACGTTTTAAAGATTTCTTTTGTACTTTTCATTTTGTGATAAATTAAATTCAGTTTCGTGATATTTCCGATTTTAAATCGAGTGAATTTGTTTTGTTTCTATTTCAAAAAAAAAAAAAAATTAACTTATTTTTGTTGATCGTTGATTGCAGATGGGTTGTGTTGTTCTCGCATCCAAGTGACTTTACGCCAGTGTGTACAACTGAATTGGGCCGAATGGCCGTGCACAAAGAGCACTTTTGCAAACGTAATGTCAAATTGTTGGCTCATTCCGTTGACGATTTACAGTCCCATGTTGACTGGGTGAATGTAAGCTCTTTGGCTCTTAGTTTCGATTGATCTCGTGTTTATAAATTGGTATATTGGTTCTTCACATTCATAGGATATCAAATCGTATTGTTTGGATATTGTTGGAGATTTTCCTTATCCCATTATCGCTGATTCAAAACGTGAATTGGCCGTTGCTTTGGATATGATTGATGAAGAACAAAAAGATGACCCAGAAATTGCAAAAACAGTTCGTGCCTTGTATGTCATTGATCCAAAACACCGTTTGAGACTAGCTATGGTCTATCCCATGTCAACCGGTAGAAATGTCGAGTGAGTTAAATACTCTAAAATCCATATTAGACTAATTCCAAACCGATTTCGTTGTTCTACAAAAACGGGTCATATTTTTTTTTTGTTTTAATCATTTTATTTGATTTTCCAGCGAAATATTGCGAGTTATTGACTCTTTGCAACTGACCGATAAGAACCCATACATCGCTACACCTGCAAATTGGACACCCGGTGAAAAAGTGATGATTTTACCACATGTCGAGGACAATTTGGTCGATAAAGTTTTCCCGAAAGGGATCGATCGCGTCGGAATGCCCTCTGGCAAAAATTACGTTCGAACTACAACCAATTACTAAGCCAAAATATTTCGAAGAAAAAAATATTTTTTATTTTGTGCCATTTTTTAGAAAACACTCCAAAATAAATCAATTCCGTTGAAACGATTGTAAAAACATTGATATTCATTTTTGATATTCATTTTTATATTAAAACTCGCTTTGGTTTCTGTATAAATAAACGTTTTTTTTTTATTTATCCATGTAATAACTACATATTAATTGATAACATTTTTCTTTATTTCTTACAAATATCATTTCAAATTCAGGCCCCTACTCGATAAATTGGAAAAATATGCACAGATACTTGAATACATGATGGTTTTTATGTGCTATTTTGTTTTTAGAATAATTGAAAATCGATCCATGTACAGTGAACACATATTCAATCGGAATCGTCGGACATATTAGCTGACGTTGATGGAATGCTATCTAGTGGATCGACAATCACAGCATCTTCTCGTTCAAGTTCTTTTTGTTCTAGGTGTTCGATTAAGCGTTTCTTGAAAAATTCCACATAATGTGGTCTCTGTTGGGTTGTTGCGGCAAAGTAATGTCCGCCCAAATGTTCGACAAATGTTGGTTCTTCAAAGCACGTTGCCAACGATTTGCTCATTTGAATTGGAATAATTTCGTCGGTTTCACCCATTATGTGTAAAGATGGAATGGAGATCAGGTCTTCATAATAATTGGCATGTGCCAAACTACCAGAACGAAATCCTGCCGCCAACACGGCAAATTGAGGTTTGATTTTTGTCACTGTGAATGGAACAATCAACAAACAAATTAGTATTTAAAAGAAATAATCTCTGCCAGTAGTTGTATCATTATAGTTACTTACTGCCTCGGCTACTGAGATTACATAGTAATCCAACCAGACATGCACCTTGTGAGAAGCCCAAAATACCGTGAAATGGACCAAGCAATTCCCATGCTTGTTCAACCGCACGAATGGTCTCATCGAATCCATACGCTGGCCCATTTTTGTTTGTTCCCTTGAATGTACGATCTTCGCTATTAAACCACCAACTTCTCGGCGAATCTGTTTCAGTTGATTTAGTCGTCGATGAATCGCCGTCATCTTGACATAGAATTACATCTTCATCTTTTGATGATTCGCCGCTTTTGGGCACTTGAACAACATGTGGTGCACTTAAAAATACAAATTCGCAATATTTCTGGCCATGCTTTCGGAATGCACCTGCCAAAGATAGAAAACAGACACTTTTATCTTAATGAAAAAAAAAATCGTATTTTTGCTGTGTAATATTACCAATTTTTGATTTAAAAGTGTTTCCATTCTGTCGATATCCATGCAAACAAAGAACGCGAAGTTTTTCTTCAGACGGTGAATCGGTGCTCTTGTGTGGTTTATCTTTATGTTTTGACGAACTCATCGTGAAACTTTTTTTTTTCAGTATCTGGCTCCAAATTAAATTTGTACAAAATAACAGAATATTAGGTTATGTACATTTGACTGTGTGTACTGTCAGTGTTTCTGTATCTTCTTGTTTTCTAAATGTCAAGTGACATTCGTTTTATTTGTGTGCGTCTGTTTGTGCTCGAAATCGCTGTAGTAACCGGCTCGGTGGGAATTTTACTCTTTTTTTTCACAGTCATCAGGCAACACTTTCCATAATTTTGTGGAAAACTTCATTGCGTCAGTCAAATTTATCAATTCGCCCAGCAAATGACGCTGCTGTGCGAATAGCTCACGCTGAAGATTCTTAAATTACACTTTTCTCTTTCGAAACATTTATTGAAAATTTGTCACAATAATACACAAACAATTATTTTAACTGACTTTACCAATTCAGTTCATCATCGATTTTATTCATATTCGTAAGTGATTCTATTTTGAATGCATTGACAATGTCGGTTCTTCACGAAGGTAAATAATTTCTGTGCTATGTTTAGCCTACTTAATAATGGTTTATTGTTTTGTATGCATAAAATCAATAAATTACCGGGCAAATGGCAAGTGTTTCAATTGATTCTAATTTAAAGCATTTAAAGATTTCAATGCGTGCTTTGCCAACTATTTTGATCATTGAACACCGAAACGCGTCCAATTTCTGGTAATTTAACAAAAAAAAAAAACCAAATTGAAATTTGAACTGTAGTTTTGCTGAATCTGTAAATATATCGAATGAAATACAGTGTGGAAGTGTGATTGTTTATGTTTTAGGCAATGAACAAATCGAATCATTCGACAACAATGATACCAATGACGGCAATTGCAATGATGATGCACATATTATTCGAATCAGAGGCCTGCCGTGGAACACAACCAAAAAAGAAATTTGTGATTTTTTCGACGGTGTAAATATCGTGAATGGCGAAAATGGCATTCATTTGGTCACACTGGCCACTAACAATACAAAACCACTCGGCGAAGCATACATTGAATTGGCGTCGTTTGATGATTTTGAACGTGCTCAAACTTTTCATAAGAAAAACCTCGGATCTCGATACATTGAAGGTTCAGTTATTTTTCCTTTGTTTTTCGTTTTGTATTTATACAATTTTGCGATAAATTGATGATTGAAAATAATAAGCGATTTGTTTGTATATCAATGACAGTGTTTGAGTCAACATTCGATGAATTTCAATGCATAATGAATAAGCAGAGAGGCGCAGAGGATGAGAGTGTTGTGCGTCTTCGAGGTCTTCCGTGGAATGCAACCGAAGCGGATATTGCTGACTTCTTTCAAGGTAAATAAAAACAAAATCGAAATGATTTTTTGACTTGGAAAAAATTCTCACTTCCATTGTCTTCGCCACAGGCTTACAAATCAAAAGAAATAATGGCATTTACATACCTCATAACCGAAATGGCAAAGCGTCTGGTGAAGCCTTTGTGCACTTTGAAACAATCGAAGATTGTGAACAAGCGCTGCAGCGAAATATGAATGAACTGGGCCACAGGTAAGTGTTTTTTTATTTATTTATTCAATTTTATGAAGTTTTCAATAACACAATGCGATAAGAGCAATACAGCAAAAATCAAATGTTTATTTGCTCGAGTAATTTGCACATTCATTCATTTCAATTATTATGTTTATTAGATACATTGAGATATTCCGGAGCACTGAACAGCAATTGATGAGAAGCATGATGCAAACAAATCCGAATCGAGGCAATTTTGGCGGTCGTAACAATGGCCAATCAAGCCAATCAAATGGTAACAACCGAATTTGTTGTTTAGTCGATTAATTTTCGATTATTTTAAATTAATTGTATTCTTTTCTTTTGTGATTATCTCCTTAGGTAACAACCGAATGCATCCATATGAACGGAATGGAAATAAAAATAACTTCGGCAGAGGCAACCAAAATGCACGAGGCAGAAATCAAAATAATCGAAACGATTTTCGAAGAGGTAATCTTGATTGATTCTTTTTTTTTCCAAATGTCAAACTGATTTCATTGTGTCCATCAGATCGTTCAAACAATGGGGATATGTTCATGCAAAACTCAAATCAATCAAATAACCGAAACTTTGGCAACAATCGTATGTTCAACAACTCAAGGAATGGCAATGGCGGCGGTGGCATCGGCAATAGCTTTGGAAATGCATTCAATCAGAATAATCAAAATTCAAATGACAATTTCTTTGAAGATTTTGACTTAAACGAATTTTCAAAGAATCTCAATAGTTTCGAACGGTCGGGAAACAATCGACAAGATTTTGGTGGTAATCGCAATCAACGGCTACTAGATCTTAGTAGTCTAAGCAATGATTTCTTTGCAAATTCAAACTGGAACAGTTCAAACAATCAATTCAATTCACGTGGAAATGGCGGCAATGGCAACGGTGGTGGTTCTGGCAATAGTTCCTTTGGTGGCAACAATGATTCGTTTGGCGGCTCAAATAATCGCTTCAATAACAACAAAAATAGTCGAAACAATGATAGCCGGAGCGGCCAACACTGCATTCATATGCGAGGATTACCCTACTACACTGATGAAATGGATGTATTTAACGTAAGAAATTTAATATTCATCTACTCATATAGTCTCATAATATTCATATATCTTTATTTAGTCGAAATGTACCCAAAAAAATTGATCTTTTCATTCTAGTTCTTCGCGCCGCTAAAGCCAAGTTTCTGCAAAATCATTATAAACAACAAGGGATTACACAGCGGAGAGGCGAAAGCCTATTTCGATTATTATGAACAAGTACGAACGGCTCTCAGCAAAGACCGAATGAAAATAGGAAGTCGTTACATTGAACTATTCTATGCCGGTTCAAATTAATTAAGAATTCATTTAAGTGGTTTTGAGTGGCTATTCAAATTTCCTTTTTTTTATTTAATTTATAAAAAAAATCTTAATTTTGTCGTGATTCCAGTTATTCAATTAATATAGGACATCAGCAATATATTCGGCATTTTTATCTGGAATTTCAGCATGAATTTAAATCAATTTATAGCTAAATGTACGTAGCCACACACTATTTATGTCATAAAATAAACAAAAAAAGAACACAATGGAGTTTTCATTCAATTGGAAATTGTATCGATCGTCGTTTATTTGGTGTTAAAATATATTCAATGAAAGCACACGATTTTTCACTCAAATACATTTGAAATGTAGTTTATTTGCCAAAAAAAGGGTGTAAGTCAACAAAAATACTCATAAATAAACAAATATACCGTCAACGTAAAAGAACCTTTCCAGAATAAATGGAAATTAATTAAAAATATATGATCAATCTTATCATGTGTCCAATTCAGTAAGTAAATTGCTACTGGTGTCGTTGATTACTCGTGCCCTTTTGCTTTAGCTTTGGAGTCATCAACTGCGGTAGATGATTTCGTGTCCGATTTTGATTCTTTGCTTCCTCCCTCTTTGGGATTTGCGGCTTTTGTTTTATTCGATTCCTTGTTTGCCTCGTCAATTTTCTTATGTTCACGTTCAATGAGTTCTTTCAACTCATCCTGAAATGTGAGAGCAATGAGAGAGTATTAAAAATGGACTCAAATAATACAAGTCTCTCCGTTTTGAACAGATCGAACTAGTTTCGATGTGAGTTTTATCAAACTAAATTTGCTTACCCCAAGACCAACTTTATTCGCTAACTCTATGATTCCGTCATCACAGTCACCAAGCAATGCTACATCACGCTTATTATCCGATTTGCCCACCTTCAATCCCTCTGTGCCCAACAGAAAATCAAATCGAGAATATTTACCAACAAGCTCTCTATTAATCAACAATCGTACGCATTGCTTATTCGGTCGTCCCATGAGCGATGCGAATGGTTGTACCTCAAGCGACGTTCCCATGATAATCAACAAATCACACTCATTAAAGTCTCGATCGGGGAGTACGTAGAATTTTCGTGGTAAATCTTCTCCAAAGAAAACAATATCGGGCTTAACAACTCCATTACATTTGGTACACGTAGGCACATGGTCGGCGAAAATTTGTTCCTTAACCCATTCCATAGAATATTCCAGACGGCAATCGATACAATGATTTGTATGAAAAGTTCCATGCGCTTCGACCATTTTTTCACTTGGAATGCCAGCAATATGCTCTAACGTATCGATGTTTTGCGAATAATGTCTCAAGAGAAGACCTTTCTCATGTAATAGCCTCACAAAATAATGGCATGGTGTCGGTTTGAATTGTCCGGGATACAGTTCTTTGGCCAGTGCAAAGAATGGCTGTGGATTTTTTCGGAAGTAGCCAATCTCAAATATTGCTGTCGGATAGGGTAGCTTGTACTTTTGCAAATTATGGTAGAGCCCAGTTTCGGGCGATCGAAAATCCGGGATGCCAGCGGCTAGAATGGAAGAAATGAATGTATCATAAGTAAATAAACAATTATTTTCTTAATCCAATGGCCAACTTACATGTTGAAATTCCAGCGCCAACCATCGTAACGATTTTCTTGAAGCCTTTTTCTTTCCAATGATCAACGAGGCCGTCAAAATCAACTATTTTCAAATTTTTTGGCGATGAATCGCTCTCTTTCTTGCTTGAAATGTGCAGATTTGATTTAAGATACTGCTGCAGGCATTCCAGCTTTGATTTATCTGATGTTGGATTGGTATAATCGGAAGATGCACCATGTTCGTCGTCATCACTCTCAGAGGAAGAGCTCACCTCTGGCTTCCCCTTATCACGATACTCTGTCTTCGACCTACCATCTACGCAGTAACAAAAACCATTGAATTTCGATTTTATAATCAATATTTTTTTGACAAAAATTACCTTTTGCATCGCTCATCTTCGATCTGAATGCAGAATAATTGAATAATTTTCGTTTAAAATAATTCAGATGTTTTGCTAATGATTGTTGACAAAAATAATGCATGACAAGTGCACTAAAACTGTCAAAACCATGCAAAGCAAATCGTCGAAACTGCGGCGAAATGAGTTGAGTGTATGGGTGTATGGTGTGCTGGTATGAGTGTTTGACATAATTACATAATGTCATATTTCATGTATTTCTACACGCTAAAGTCTTTCTCCTCTCAAATGGAATTTTTAACCTAAAAATTGTGCCATTGACACAGCTTGAACCAAATTTTACCGAATAAAATTAAATTTTATTTCATTCGTCTTTAATATTTTGAATGGATTTTTATTTTGTGCGAATTCCAAAAATCTAAAATGATTCGCATTAATTAATCAAAATCGTAATGAGCGGTTACTTTTATTTAGATGTTTTATTGTAAGTAGTGAATGTTCTCGTGACTGTTTCGATAAATAATAGTTTTTTCGTCTTTAATTCAAGGAAATTGGCAAGTGAAGCAGAAAATCCATTACCAGTTTATGTGAAAGGCTGTATTGAACAATCGTTGCACCGAATATTTGGCGAAATTGGCGGTCATACAACAGTTGATGTGCTGAAATTTGATGAAAAACGACATCGTTTGATTCTACGAGTTCCCGAAGAATTTTACGTTAAACTAAGAGCCGCACTAACCCTCATCGATAAATTTCAAGGCATTCCCTGTTATTTTCACGTTCAAAGCGCATCACGCGTACTAATTTCTCTGGTGGACACATTTTGAATTGCAACAAAGAAAGTCATGTCGTTTTGCAAAGATTTTGGAAAGGATAAAGTGATATTCGCAACGAAAGAAGATCACGAAAAACCAAGCACAGTTGAATTGCCTGAGACAGAACGAGCGCCCGGCTTGATTTTAGCAAATGGAGAGATTAATTGGAATTGCCCGTGCTTAGGCGGTATGGCTACAGGACCATGTGGGGTTGAGTTTCGAGAGGCATTTTCATGTTTTCATTACAGGTACGAATACCAATTCAAAACTTTCATTTTCGTTTCGATGACATTTGATGTACACGATTAGTATTAAAATGCATGTTTTTCCATCCGTTTAACAGTGAAGCTGAACCAAAAGGATCTGATTGCTATGATCAATTTGCCACGATGCAAGAGTGTTTCGCCCGATATCCAACAGTTTACAATAAAGGAGGCCAGGAAGACGATGACGATGAGAGCAAAGATGCAACAAATTTACTAGGAACACAAAGCAATGTCGACACTGTTGATCAGATGGAAGAAACAAACAAAAGTTCAGATTCTAATAACGAAAAACCAACGGAAGACAAAAGCAAATCTTAACTTTATATACAAATAGCAATTTTATAGTAGTTTTTTTTTGTTGTTGGGGAGTAATGAAATGAAGTAAAGATTTTTTGTGTATTAACAATAAAAATCTTAATAAAAAAAAATATGTTTATTGAATGATTCCGTTAGTTATCTTTCGTTTTGTTTCATTTTGCTTATATCTAGCCTTGTATCAGTTCGGTTATTTCATTTATCAATTAAATAAGGCTTCAATGATGATTCTATTCATGTTGATCCACATGGATCCAACCTAACCCTCTGCATCTTTAATGCCATCGGTGCCAATGGCAAATGGAGTTTCAGATTCCGGAAGACATGGTGAGTCGTAAATTTTGCAGATTCGTGTTTCGCCACGTCCTTTTCGCAGATAGAGACGTGTTGTTGATGCATGCGCGATTATATTGCCACCGATTGGTTTTTTTGGATCGGCTTGGTACATTGGTCCAGACGCATCCACTGATGCCACCACTTGATTTGTTATGAGCACAGCCACACCATATTCATCAGCCAATCGTAGTAACATACGCAAAAACCGGGCCAAATGCATTTGACGTGCTGATAGCTCACCTCTTCCATTGTAATCGGTTCGATATAACTGTTAAAATTGAACAATACAAATGCGATTAGGTTAGAATTCAATTTGGAATTAGATTATGTGCATTAAATTACCGCTGTGGCGCTGTCGACAATGAGTAATGCGTAACGGTTTTCCGACATCATTGCGGCAGCTTGAATCAATAATTCAGTCTGATGATCTGTGTTGAACGCTCGGGCACAGGCAACATTATCCAAAACCTCATTGTGATTCAATTTAAATCGTTCGGCCACCTGCAATCACATCAAAATATAGTTTTTGATTCAAAAATCACAGAATTTAGTTTTAGTTTGCTTACCGCCAACAATCGTTCGGGACGAAATGTTCCTTCTGTGTCAATGTACAGGCATTTTCCTTCACCGCCGCCTTGGCTTATTGGTAACTGGCACGTAACAGCCATTGTATGACACAATTGAGTTTTACCCGTTCGAAATTCGCCGAACATTTCTGTGATTGAACCGGTTTCAATTCCACCGCCAAGCAACTTGTCTAGCTCACGTGAGCCAGTTGTCAAGAACACAATGTCAGATCGTTTGTGATGAAATGCGGATGCCGTCTCAAATCCCAATGGTATTCGTTTGCATACTTCTTCCAACATTTTTTCCACTTTTCCTTCGGAAAAACCTTTGATTGCGCTACAATAAACAAAATCGAATTATTTTAGATAGGGCCGAATGAATCGAGTTGATTTCAGGTTGGCCAATAGTAGTTCAATGGAAACTCAGCCATTTGGTGAGCCTTGAATGTACCACGTAAGAATGATCAGTTTGTATCAATGTAAAAGAAAACTCAATTATCTTTCCTTCATTCACTCTCGTGTATAAATGTCGCATTATTCTTAGGTGGAACACTAGAGATGCACGCTCAGCTAACTGTTTCAATAAACTATCATTGACAGGTCTTTGTGATATTTTGGTATTGTATGCTTACAAGAGGAGCATGACATTAACTTTTATTAATTTTTAATTTATTTAAAAGAATTAGAAATGGTCAACGGTTTGCAATTTGTGTGCGAAACAAAATGAAAAAATGTGTCCATTATAAATTTCAGAATGTGACCGAAATGAAATTAAAGAATACTCGATTGCATCAGCATTACTGGATATACAGACATAACTGTTTTTTGGTTGTTGTTGCTTTTCAATGGAATGTCACTACCATCGTTCCAAGAAAATAATTATGGACAAAATTTAAACATGAAAGCCAAACATTTTTTTTACTTACATTAATGCCTTTTTCGGTACATACATGAGGGATTCCAATGTATGGTATCCGGCTGACTTCAGTCTTTCTATATCACCATTTGTGATTCCTTGAACCTGAAATGGAAAAAAGTACAATATTGTGAAATTCGCCAAAAATGCAATCTAAATAAATTTCGATACATACACCCGAAAGCGTTGCAATCATATGTGGTCCAAATTCGTCAGGTCCATCATTTACAACGGTTGTTGTAGTTATTGATGAATTTCCAGCTTCGCTTTGTGCCATCTTTCGTGTCGTTTTGATTTTGTGCAACAACAATGTGGTCTGAATAGTTTTTGTTAACACTATTTATTGAGCAGTACTGTTTGTTTGTTAATTCGCAACGTAAAGTCCCGCTCAGCTGAAATTGTCAGTCAAATTTTGACGTTTGTGCGTTCGTAGCGCCATTCCATTGAAACCAAAGAAAAAAGTCTCCAAATTGAGTTTCTCGATAGATCGTTTTCAAACGAACAGCTGAAAAATCTGCTGAAAAAAATACACCAAAAAATGTAGTAAATACACTGAAAAAATGTAAAAATAAAAATTTCGTTGCAAAAATAAATATTATTGAATCCAAAATGTGCTTGCAAAAATGTTATTGAGAATTCAAAATAAATAAATAAATAAAAACAATGTTGATTGTATATCGGACTCTGTCTGTGTGTATGTAGAGTTTCATGTCAGATGGAAGCGTAATAGTGAAGTCTCCATGAATGTAGACTATTACAAATGTTTTGTTTTTCTTTTTCACACACACAATGGGTCAACTAACTAGTTGAAGCAGTATGAACAAAAGTGCAGAGTACGAAATGTGTTATGGAAAAACACAAAATAAAAGTAAATAGAAAAAATCTATAAAAATATTCGTGAAACATTGAAAAAAGTGTCTTAAAACTGATTGAACACTCGAATATTGTGGAATTTATCGAAAAACTCAAGTGTAAGTGAACTCAAAATTTGAAATGGATGAATAAAATGTGAAAAGAGTTTTCTTTTTTCCCTAACTGAGTGTTCGTGCATGGTATTAAAGTCAATTAGTTAATTCGTTCGAAGTTGTTGTTTTTTTCAATCTACATTCAACCTTGTTGTGATGTTTTTTCAAAAGAGCGTATTATTGTTGTTCTCGTGATGAATTCAGGACAACATTGACTATTGAATGGAGTTCGGTTTCCAAAATCTGTGCTTCGTTCACTTGGAAGTAGTTTTCTTTTGATTGAATAAATTAAGTAGTAAATGTTCATCCCAATCAATTGGCTCATTAAATAAACAGTTTCTATTTATTTAACGATGGTCGATAGTGACCGAAGAAGAAGCAGCAGCAACAACAACAACACAACCGAAAAAAACTTCAAGTCGCACTGATACGCACACGCACATATGAATATTTCTATTTTTCTCTCGCTCTCTCTTCTTTAATTTCATTTTCACAAATCTAGTTTGCGCTAATAAAATATTCATTTCCAATGTGTGCGATGTGCGTTGTTTGATTTTCTTCTTTTGGTTTTTTGATACTATTATTGTTGTGCAGTTGATATATGGATGTTATAATTTGGTGTTGTAACATACATTCGGTGCTCAATACATGCCATAGCACGACAAGTAAGTGAATAACACTGATAGCAACAACATTCGAAACATTTTGTGACTACAGCAAATATTACAGTGTGCGTGTCTATTTTTCTTTTCCTTTTTTGCTTCTTTCTTTTTCAATGCGACAATGAGTGTTTTTGTCACTGTTGCTGGCGCTGAACGAAACATTTTAATTTCTTTTCATTCTGTTTTTTTCTCACTCTTTCTTTTCCTCAAATTCATATGATATTTTTTTACATTTGTATTTGTATACACGCGCCTATCACCAATACCTATTGACTTGATTGCGTTCGTTGTTTAAACGTCAATATGTGTTGATTTCATATTCCCGTAGAACGAAGCCATCGGCCATTTGACTTAATATGGAACCGAACTCGGAATGAACATATTTTAATACCTGCGTGATCCCATCCGTGGTGAAAGTTTACAAAATAAAACAAAAACAATACATAACACATAGGCTTTTAACAAAGTTAAATAGCAAATTTAATAAATTTAATTACAGATTCAAATAAGAGCCACTAAATATCAATAGGAAACAACGTCCTACAAAAATCTATAGTGAAAGTGAATATAATGATTTGAACAAAGTGCAAATTACAACAAACAAATGTGACACAAAGACAAAAAACAAAGTGACTTCAAAATCATTTAAATGTTGTGAACACGGACAGTTGAGCAAATAAAAACAATTCCAGAAACAATGTGCTTCATGGACAGTAAATCACAGTCATCGATAGGCAGTGAATTGCCAAACAAAATGATCGAGGAAAAACGGGCCAAACCGAAAGAAAAACGAAGGTAAGAAAACCACACAGCGAATGAATGAGTGAACAGCAATTTTTCACATTGCTGCTTGTCATTTCAAAATCTATGTCTATATTTATTCTCTCGCTCTCGGTTCATGTGATATGGAGAGTTATTCAAGCTCAACTCGAATATTCGCTAGTGATCCCATTTTTTTTTTTTTTTTTGTATTTTGGATCAATTGACAAAAACAAACTGCGATTATCTCGCAGCACAATTTGCCACAATTAAAAATGGAACCCACTTCCATTGTTCAATAAGCATTATGAAAATCCCTCTCAACGACTCACAATTTACTTCATATTATTATTATTATTTTTATTCTCGTTCAGTCGTAAATACCGACGACCTATTTTATTTTGTTTTTCTCACTGTCTCAGTCATATCAAATGCATGTATATGAAAACAACACTATCGACTTTTGATTGTATTCGTGAGTACGCTGTATGAGCGCCTCGACGATCATTTTCATTTATTATTATTTTGGGTTGCGTGCCATTTTATTCACTGCCATTATATTTTAATCGTGGTATCTGATTGAAATGAGTGTGCTATGTAAGTCTCTCCATCCTTCGCAATTCACTCGCTACTTTGCAAGTCAATTGAAAGAGTTTTGTATCATTTGGCCGATTAAATGCAAAAGTCATAAAACAAACGTTTTTATTATGTGTGCAATGGCATTGCACACGATTCTGCGATGCATTTTGCATGAACAACCGCATTTACATATGTCAACATAATTGGTATTGTGTGATGAGGGCATTTAGTGCATTGCCACCACGAAATATTAGCCGCATTAAATTTATACACCGATAAAAAAAACGGCTAGAAATGGAATTTCAATGACTTGATTTTTTACAAAACAGATAAATATGAGCAGTATAGCTGGCTAAAGCCTATCTTGGTTTCAATTATAATATTTTTATTTATTTTAATAAAATATCCGTCGAATATATCCGCACGATACGTTTGTTGTATTCCTCTTTTGCTCCTTTTCAATAGAGATTATTTTATCGTTCACAGTTTCAGTCAAGTCGTTTCTTGTTTTTATCGAATTCGGGTGTAAACAAGTTTTTTCATTATTATTTTCTTATAATTCGGTGCGATGTTTCATTGTCGACCGATTGGTTATCGTTAATTTTGGGTTTCCAATCCAATATAGTTTGTCTTCAAATTCCGGAATGCATTGACCGTATAGACACATCGCCCGAAGTGCCCATTTTTTTGAATTCGACTTTTATTGTGTGGACTGAAAATCTTAAAAATGATGAAAATAAATGTATTCTGCATGAAATATGATTCCATTTCGAAATTATCAAGTATATGAACCGCTTAGCGGACATTTCTTTCTTTATCAAAATTCGTTTCTCTTTTTCTTTTTGGTATTTCGACGAAATTTACTGCCATACTTCAAAATATTTTTCAAAAAAAAAACTCAACAGAACCATTGGCGATGTGCGAAAAGAAGAAGAGACTGAAAACAAGAAATGGCACCCATGAAATCGCGATAATATGCAAATTCATTGGCACCGCTAATTTTTTGACGGTGCATAAGAAATCGGATTTTATTCGATAAAATATGCATTCATGCAGTTTAAAGTCATTACGATTCCGAGTCAATCGTAATATATGTTGTGTTCTACACAGAAAGTCCAGATCAATTAGAGTGGATCAGAAACCAGTTTGTCAACTTTGACCAACTTGCTTTCATGTATTTCAATTTATTGTTTTTCATCATTTGTGCTTAGGTCTTCTTGTACAAACACTGAATAAGGCAAGACAGAAAATATATGCGGATACAAATTGATAAACAAATACCAGTGGTATCATATCATTGACACGATGTGTGTGTGTGTGCGCCAATGTATATGTGAATTGTGTGTACAGTACGCATTTCTTGATGTATCGAATAAACAAAAGAAAAATTCTTGTTTCATACCAAAACAAAACATTCGATATTAGTGTCTCATTAACGAGACATTTTGTTCGAATATATAATTTGTTTCGTTTTTCGAGCGTCAATTCAGATGACATTAAAAATGTAAATCCGATCATTGATTCTTGGAATTGTTTTTGTATTTTTTGAATTCATTGATAAAATATATTTAATTTGCGTCTCTAGCGACATTTGACGCAATACACAACTATAGATAGAAGCCAATTTGGACTCTATTTTAAAATCTCGTCTTCGCATAACGTGCTGTCATTCACATATGATGTATCACACAATTTATCGGCATCAAATGTTGTCAAGTGAATGTGTCTACGTTCGACACCAATTTATGTAATTGGTTGTCTACCATGTGCTCATAAACTTGTCTAATTCCTCAAGAAAAAAAATTGTCGGGATTGATATGAATAACGCCTGCATTGCTGCTAGTTTTATAGCCGTACAACTATGAGGTAATTTCTTGACAAAATGGCGAAATAAGGTTCATTGAATTTGAAATTCATCTTTGGAGTTTGGTACCAATTCTAACCAATCGTATGTTGAACACACCGCAATCAAATGGTAATCTCAAAAACGTTATCTTATCGCAAAATGTAGAAAGAGAAGAGAAAAAAAAAGAATCTGCACAACTGTGTGCGATTGTTGTCTATGTGTGCTGTATGTCTATGACCGTTGTTCATTTATTTGGTTCATGCTTGATAATGTGATTATTATTATTGTGAGTTGTCTATGTTTTTATTTGTACTGACATCTTATCAGATCTTTTTGAGTTGCAACTAGTGTGCCTACTTATGGCAACAATCAGTAGCTAGGCAGGTGCGGTCATATGAAAAGCATTCACTGTGATGTACCGTTTGGATTATATTTTGTCAAAATTCAATACCAAATAGTTCTGATTTGGCCAAGAAAATAACCAAATTAATAAACGTGCAATACAAAAAAACGAAGTAGTTTAAGTTTGAATAAAAGAATGGATTATTATGGTCAAACAAGTGCGGCCACTGTGCCAACTGGTCGTTCGCCGACTTGGTATGAGGCTGTAAATTCCGAATTTTACTATGAACAAAATCAAGTGCAAGACATGAAATCGACAAATCATCATATGTACACAACAACCAGTATGGTTGCTCCTACTGCTGTCACAGCAAATCACTCAATGAACGTGCAACCTTTGACCGTGGCACCAACAGCCGACCAAACACATACCAACATTGAATACTATCAACAACAGCCCATACCAATGCATTTCAATAACGATGCTAACTATTTGACATCACCTCCACCCATACCATCCTCGTCATCGTCGTCATTGTCATCACCGTTGTCGTCGTTATCGTCGTCATGTTTTGGTGGTGATAGCAATGCAATCGTTTCGTACGCACCTTGCCAAGGGCCACGACCATGGAATTTTGCACAATGTTATGGTTTTTATGGCGAACCAGCTTGTCCACTTGTCAACATTATTGATATGGAAGATTTTATGTGAGTTTCGAATGCATCCAACATGCCAATTTTCAGTGCAAACACTCTGTCTCTCTTTCGCTCGGTGTGTGTTTATACAATGTTGTCTAAGTGAATGTGTCAATAGATTTTGAATTGATGTGAGCTTTGTTTTGATTTTATTATGATTTTTCGTTCAGAATTAATCGGAACATCCTTGTACGTGCTAAATTGTTCCCATTAAATAGTGTTTACGTCGGAATTGGAGTGCTTGTTTTAATTGCATACGATCGATTTAGCAAAATTGTTCAATAATTTTAGATCGCAAAACATTGTAACAAAGTGACGGTAAAAAGAAAACATTGTACAAATACATGCGCTGCACATTTTCTTTTTGTTTGCTCGTTAGATCAACAACTTCGAATGAAAATCGTAGTCAGCGCAAAATTGAATGCCGCAAGTGCAAAAGTATAGATAGCCTTTGATCTATGTGAAAAAATCGCTAACATACGGTATTGGAACCATAAGCGTAACATTTGAAATTCTTTCGGTTTCGATAGCGTTATCATATAGAAATTGTGGAAAAACATCTCTTGAATTTATATCATACTCGAAGAAGTAATTTTTGATGGCTCGTCATTTTAGTCGCAAGTCAATAAATTATCATTCGAATATATGCGTCTCTTTTGTTTATGGCGCTGACAAAATGATATTGATTAATGTGAAGAAAAAAACAATTTTT
>NW_022199294.1:975512-1017946 GCF_009176525.2 Contarinia nasturtii | reverse complement strand
AATTACCATTTTTCCAAAAAATAAAAAATTGATAAAATCAATCTATTCTCACCTTTGAATATCTGTGATAAAGCAGACAAGTTTAATTGTGATAATGGGAATTGCCCAACAGTTTTTGCAGCAAAAGAAACAGTCAACAACAACATTTCATCTTGACTCGATAAAATTATTTAACGATAAAGTGTGTTGATAAATTTCGTGAGTCGGATCGATGAAACTCTGATACGAAAATTTAATAATTATTTGTTAATAGCACACAGCAATAACAGCTGAAATATAGCTTAAATCGAAGGAATTTGTCAAAAATAATGTTCATTGTGACAATGTGCTTATTTGAAAAATGAGCTTGATGCGAACAATAAATGAGTCATTTTTGTTCTGTTGATATCCGAAAATGCGGCATTCATAAAGATATCGAAAGATGTAAATAGCATTTGTTTAGTCATAACAAAACCGCGCTATTAAAATTAATAAAGCTCACATGGCAGATGGTTTGCCAGTCAAAACTGTTGATAAGCGCACCATTCAAGTAAAACGAATACGATTTTATTTAGAAACTCCATACCACGACCCATTTAGAGCGGAATGATAAATTTGGCAAATGTTTCATTGATTACCCGTTGAAACTGAAATTGAAATTTGCTCCAAAATGAGAATAAATGTTACATTGAGACTGTAATTTATTTCAAGCTAATTTTTTGTTCGTTTATTTTTCTTTGTTGTGAAAACAGGAACAACGAGAAGCGCAAGGAGAAGTCTCGTGATGCGGCCAGATGTCGTCGGTCTCGCGAAACGGAAATTTTCACGGAGCTTGGTGAAACGTTGCCGGTACGAAAAGATGAATTGGAAAATCTTGATAAATCATCCGTGATGCGTTTGGCAATTGCTACATTGAAAATCGAAGACATGCTGCAATTATGTGAGTTAGACATTCTGATTAATTTCATTGAAATACGTAAACACAACTCTTGTCTGTCTGCAGACATGTCTGTCTGGCTGGCAGAGAATTCATGAATTATACGGTATTTGCATTTATTATTGCATTTGTTCATTTTTTTTTCTATCCGCCTCTCTCTCCTCTTCTCTCTTTGTGTCGGTGTAGTTAAATTTGAGGATGCAGCAAAACAAAAGGTTGAAGATCAACTACTCAACAACATTGACGAAAATGTTGTAATGAAAGCTCTTGACGGCTTCTTGATTATGCTCTCGACCGATGGTGATGTTATATATGTATCAGAGAATATTCACGAATATATTGGCATTCATCAGGTATGTGGGGGCGATATTATCTCAAGTGTTTTATTTTGACTGAGATTTATCGATATATTTGTGTCTATTTGAATTTATTCCTACAGATTGAGATCCTTGGAAACCCAATTTGGGATTACACTCATCAATGCGATCACAATGAATTGCGCGATATTTTGAAAGCGCATGCAGAGGACCACAAGAAAAATTCCGAATCATCTTATCGCAATGTTTCGATTCGTATCAAGTGCACGTTGACGAGCCGTGGTCGCAGCGTTAACATAAAGAGTGCAACCTACAAGGTATGTCATTCAATTAACCGTTTCCAGTTTTATGTTTGGGAGTAATAACAAAAAAAATGAAACCAATCTAATTCTGACAATTGCAGGTCATTAACATTGAGGGTCATATTGTATTGGATAAAGCAAAAAATCATCACCAATTCATTGGAATTGCCCGTTTAATACCACATCCATCGAACATTGAGGTGCCATTGGATTCGAAAACATTTCTATCGAAACATTCATTAAATATGAAATTCTCATACGTCGATGACAAGTACGTTACTTTTTTCTCTATACTTTTGTCAAAATTATAAAAAAAAATCAAAAGACCGGTGGGATGGAATCCCCAATTAAAATTAATTGATTTCACAAAATAAAATTTTACTTTTTATTTCGATTGATGTTTGCAGAATGCTGCCAATTTTGGGATATAAACCATCTGATTTATTGGATAAATCATTGTACGAGTACCATCACAGCGTCGATTCCGAAGCACTAATGGTTGCATTTAAAAATGGTAAGTAATTACCTTCGTGTTATACTATATCTATTTCTCATGATTTGCTCGAATCCAATTAGAAAGCACTTACAATACATCCAAATGTTCCATTCACCTTTTCAAACTTAAATTGCTGGAAATGTTTCTTTATAAACATATTTGTTTTGAAATTAATGTGTTACGCCACCAAATACCCAGAGCGCGTTTGAATTTTCACTCGTTCTCCGTATCTCTCTCTCTGCCGGTAGTGGGTTGTGGTTTTATTTACCTCACACACAGTACATTTTTCACAATTATTTGACTTGTTCACTATATTCTCGTGCAGATTGAAAATCTATTTGCTCTTTTCACACCAACAGCGAAACAACAACAACAAAAAAGAAATACACACACACACACACGAAAAATCGAACAAATGAGAAAGAATAAGAAAATAACGACGATGACTAACGTCGAAAGAAAATAACGATTCCGGCGATCGGTGGAAAAACTTTGATTCGAACATTAATTAAAAAGAAAGTTTGTAACATGCTGTCAAGTAACATTCTACTACCATATCCTTCCTTCTTCCACTTTATCGATTAATTACTGTGTGTTCGGTGCAGTGCAGAAGCGCCACCAGTAGCTGTAGTTAAAGTGAATCAAAGTAAAAGAAAAACTTTCAAATCGCACTAGTTTATAAACATTAATTTATGTAAATTTTAATGCGCTCCCGTTCTTTAGATCTCAAATTACGATATTTTCAAAGTTTAGTGAACTAATGGCATTTTGGTGCTATGTGCACCACACCAACTGCAATTGCTGATGATGCTTCGATTTCGACTTCGGTTTCATTGGTGCTGTTCATGCGGTTCGGAGGTTTTGAGCGTGCACGCTGCAAGTTTGGTGTCGAGCGGAAAAACTTGTTGATTTCATTAATTTTCGATGCTTGAGGATTTAATTTCATATCATTTTTTCACTCGACAAGCTAAATCGTCTAAAGTTTGTGCAACAACAAAATTTGTGCATCGGAAGCGAAAATGAAATTAACATTTCTGCTTGTTCGGCAAACTTCTGCAAAAACATTGAGACACACACACTCCTCCTTTCGCTGGCCACCAAAAAGTGCCAGCACATTTCAACTCAACGATATTGCAATAATAATTGAGCATCGAATCGAAATCATGGGGCAATCAATTTGGCTTGCGGTGATTTCAAATGGAACAAAATCATTTTGTTGCCGTTGTCGTGGGAACAATTTCAAGTTCTCTAAAATTAACTTTCCACCAAAGTGAGAATTTGCGCCAAAACAAACAATACAATCGAATATTGCGATCTGAGTGCGTAAAGTTTGAGGTTTTTATTCTTCTGGTTTGACTCCAAAAATAGTGAATGACTACGGTTTCTTTTGTGTAAGCAAAATCCAAAGTGTCATCCGTTTGCCAAATTCAATTAAAATGTTCTGCTTAAGTGAACGCCATGACATCGACACTTCCCATTTTTCGTAAACCATTCAACTATACTATTCTATTTATTCTCTCACTCTCATGTAAAATTTGCACGCGCTCCTGCACACTCCCACAGATATATTCCCATTTAGCCAAATTGTTACGAATTTTATTAGTAGCACACTGTGATGCGTAAAAATAATTTCACACTCTATCTCTCTCCGTCTTTCCCTCCATACGCCAAAGATAAGCAATGCTATTGTTCCGATAAAATAATAAATTTAAAATGGCTTGCATTAAATGCTGAGTTGCATCTGTGAATAGCAAAGTTTGGCGTCTTCTTCTTCTTCCTACTCGTTGAATATGCGACATAACGAAATAGGTAATGCCAGTTTAGACTCAAATGGAGTGTATGCATGTGTACGTATAATGCTCTGAATACATCACCGAAAATATTTGTCGGATGAAAATTTATAGTTTCGTCTCGATCGTTGTATTTTCTCGTTGATTTTGTGGTTTTTCCGTATAATATAATACCCGAGACATACGCGCGCACGCACACACACATTGGGTGATTTTGTTCGCTCGTAAACGATATATTTGAATCCTTATCGACCCAGAAAATCTGCATATAAGGACAATGTAAAGTCTTGTCTGATAAGTTTCGTGCCCGAAGTGTGGTTTTATATTTTTGCATCGAAAACATACGGATTTCAACACACACACACAAACACATGCACAGCCCACCCACCCACAACAAAAGCACTCAAACCGAAGTGGCAATAATGTACCTATATTATCTTTACTTTGAATCTCACTTTGTGCTGTGTTATTTCAGCTTTTTCTGAATTTTCTGTAATCAGCCCAGATGATTTTCACTTGCATTTTACATCGCCACCGCCGCCGTCTTATCGTCACTTCTGCTTCTGCTCTGGCGACGTCGGCATCGTCAGTCAATCCATGTGTTTTATTTGGCTGCGCGATGTGCCGTGTAAGAAGTTCATTTACATCTTTCACGCCATTTTATAATTTTATAAACATGAAATGCATTTCGCATAATTTATTAACCTTTTTCTTATTCGTGCATTCGAAGAATGGTGTTTGCCATTCAGCATTCACTTGGATGACTGGCTCGTTGTTGTACTATTATTATATTTACTATTTAGCTTACTATACACCAAAGGTGTTTATGCAGACCAAAAGGAAACGGTTTTTTCGAGGACGGTTTTTTTCCACCGTTGCGAACCAAACCAAACAACATCCAAAGATGCAATAAGATTGAAAAAAAAAACTTTGCACTATAGTCGAAAAAGAAGGTGAAAGAGAGAAAAAATACGCATTTGCACAAAAGAAGTATAAGAGATTTGCTAAACAATGAACGAAATCGTACAGCATGTAAAGGATTAAAGACCTTATCACCTTCATGCAAACACATTGCAAAGCAACAAAACAAACAAAATAAAATACAAAAAGAGAAAAAAAGCTAACGCGCATCAGTTTTTAGTGAGAGAGATAGAGTGAGAGAGAAACAAAAATACAAAATACAACCGAACTAAAGATCTCTTGACATAAAAAATTTATTATCGCAACGAGCATATAAACATGAAGTGGAAGTGTGTAACGAACACCCGACACTTCGTTCGTGCAAGCATACACGCATTCGCTCAACGAAAAACGGTTTATTTGTACTGACAAACTGATAGAAATTATGTTTCAAATATTTGGTTCTCGCTCTCTCTCTTATTTTCGCCTTCTCTGGCATCCACGTCACACCACTCCTCCAAAAATATACTCGCCGATCGCTGAATTCTTTGTTAATTTGTTGATGCAATAAAATCGTTGAAAAAATAATAATAATAATAATAAAAGGGAGCAAGTTTTTGTTTTATGTGTCATGCACACCGAAACGGATACACATAAAACACACCAACACTATAAGCCGCATGATAGCAGAGCTTGAGTTGCGTTCACCTTTTGAAAAGTACACTCAAGTCGTTTTTATTCACTTCTCCATCATCACTGACTGCTACAACGTCTTTTTTTATCGTAAATTACTAATCATATGAACCTGTATTTCTGGTAATTCATTTCGCGCATTAGTTATTCTAACGACGAAATAGAATAGTTAATGGAAAATCACGCCATAGCATCCAATAAGAATTGAAACAAAGGTTGCTGCCGTCGTCATCGTCATCGCAGTAGCAAATGTTGACATTTAGTGTGCTCACGATCATTGCGTGAGCAATTCTCATTAGTACATAAAATGCATATGATACAATTGTACGGATGTCATTTCATAATACTGCCAAAATGAAACCGTATTTGGATGCTCTTTGAAAAGCGAACAAAAAATGACAAAACAAAAGTATGGATTAGTGTAAAAAGCACTGAACGGGTTAATCTGCTTCAAAAAGTCATTTGCACCGAACTTTATTACTGGCGGATTGTTAAAGAAAACTCTTTAAAAACCCATTTTCATAAATGAGAAATCTTACTGAATGAAGATAAACAAAAAATATGCATCACTTGGGTGAGCATTAAATCCTTGCACACACACGCACATTGGCACAGAGTGAAAAAAAAGAAGAAATATTGTTAGAGGGTTTGGGGGCAAAAAACAAATACATCGCATGAATGAAACATGCGAAATGGTGCAGTGAAATGGGAAGAAAATCGTATAGTTTACGACATTGGATTACAAATGACTTACAAAAATACATTGTGTGTAAAACTCTCTCAATGCATTTATTATCCCCCGTGTGAAATGTTCATTTTGCGCTTTTCGTTTCATTTCCAAAAGAATTATGATTTATATTATTATTATTATTATTTTTGATATGAATAAATAAAAAATGCGTCATAAATTGCAAATATCAAATCAAATGGCAACGGAGCGACCGTTTTATGTTGCTGTCATCGTCTTCGTGGTTAAAAAACAACCCGACGATTGAGTGAGTTCGAGATTTACAGCCAGAACCAGCAACCTCGACTTGGACATTGCACATTTTTCCCGACCATTTGCTGCGTTGCAGCACATAAAAAAAATGGCGCGCGAGCAATGGAGCTGGTGGAAAAAGGAAATGAAAATGAACGCAAAAGAGGGAAAACCATGTGAAAGATAGTGTGCGCACATTGGTAATCGGACGATGATCATTGGATTATAATCAAATTTGTATAAATTGAAATGCATGGCTCTTGAAACCGGTCATATACATATTTTATGATATTAATACACATTGGCTCGTTTGTGTTCCGTTTTGTGAGTCGAACGATAGCAGAGAACAACTGTAATGGTTGAAATGGAAAATCGTTGTTAACGTTAAATAATATTTTGAGCTGGCTCTCTGTGCCGTTGCACCATAACTCTCTCTCACTCTCTCCCTCTCTTTTTCTTTTTCGAACGCCACTGTTTTCGGTTTTTACGAGCACTTAATTAAGCGTCAGCATATTTTAACTGCAACGGTGCAATGCACTCTCCGTTCATTCTAGTAAACATATCAAATCAAGCGCCCCAATCCTATGGCTATGTAATCTTCAGATGCAATCCCAACGACATCAACAACAAGCACAAGAAAATAAAAAAAGGAGCACAAACAAAACGAAAAGTGTTACACCGAATAATCTTTGGTTAATCTTGAACGAATTGAATGTGAAAGCTTGTTGAATATTTTATCAAAATATTAAGTACAGATTAGCTCTGGGAAATATGAACTATAAGCAGAAGAAGCTATATTTACTGAATGGACGACAACGAACGAGCAACTGAGAGCCAAAAAATGCATACAAACTCTCTCTCGTTCTCTCTGTGTAAATGTTTTGTACATCATTTCAAAGCAATTATTTTTGTGTGCGCTTCGTGTCATGCAGCGTTTTTAATTTTCATAATAAATATTCCAATTTAATATGGATATTTCGTGCTCGAATTTCATAGCCAAACCAAAAAAAACCCACACACACACACACAACCCACTCTGCGCTCATTCAAATTTTCCATATTTTGATATGTGCATAAATATGAACGCTCCGAGTGGCCAGAACTAATGCCGGAATTTACTTAATCAAGAGCTCATTTCCTTCGAAATCATAAAATTTAAATTGGTTCAAAAGTTCAATCAAAATGCCAATGCTTTTTTGACTTCAAATGACGAAAACAAAATAAGAAAAAAAAAACGAACAAAAACCACATCCCCAAATACACTAAATATGAAAATAAATGGAGTCACAGCAAGTACAGCCAGTTCACATTCTGTTTGCCAACATAATAATAAGCGAAGCGTTGCTCTTCAGACAGAGACCGAATTTATCGAGTGAAAAATATGATTTTAACTAATTTCATTACATTTCATGAATACTTGCATTCGATACAAAAACGTCTCTGTCTTTCCAAAAAGCACAAGCATACACGCGCGCACACATTTCATTCCAGACAACAGATACATGATTATGCAACAAATGTGCGAAAAACCATATGCCCCTTTCCATCGAAAATCACAAATTCAAAATTCACAACGTCTTCGCTTCGACACTCAAGACCATTTCTCGTGTAAAGTACATCATCTTAGTCATAATTTTACTTTGATCAACTCAATTTACTATGATACTACGACTACGAATTTATTATCACAATTTATCCTGTAATTATCGTATGCTGAGATGATTAGTGCCGCTTTGAAAGGTTGAATACATTTCATAGCGACGGAGATCGGGGGAGAGATGGAACAAAAACCGCTTGAGAACCCCATACGTGTTTGTATACAATGCCAAACAACTTTATATCTCGATTAAGTCTATTAAATGAATGAAGAATCATTGCAAATATTTGGTCTTCTTTGACTCCACTCGTTCATGATTTTACTATCAGAAAGTGATGGCAAGTGGCAAACGCATATTGCCGACGTAAGAAATCGCTGCAACTGTTCTCTCTCACGACAATGGCGATGAAAATATGGTTTTTATCAACTTATAAATATTTACTTAACGCCCCGTTTGCACAAATCCAATAATAAAATCGCATTTTGTCGAATCTGTTTTCTTGTGTTCTGCTTTTAATCGTGGATTTCCTGAATACCAGAGGATTTTGATTTTTGCGGGGTTCGCTTTGGCTGTAGGAAAGCATAATGCGATTGCCGGAGAAGAGGAAGAGAAAGAGAGAGAAAACGTCAGAATGAATGAAATAACCTTCTAACAATGTTTGGATTACATTATTATCATGAAGTAATAAAAGTGAAGGAGAAGCAATACAAATTGAACCGCCTGCTGTATACGGTTTCAAATAAAAAGGAGCTCATTCGATATAAATCCATTCAAGTCTCTTCAAAAATAAGTTCATTCTTTACAAGAATGCAATCGTGGTTTACCGATGGTAAATAGTGAGAACCGCAAATAAAATATGCTTAAGCTCAGCAAATTAATTACAATGGTGATTTCATTGAAAAGTATGAATTGATGGGTGGCTCATCAAAGTCAAAGGCCTTCCACCTGCAACAACTTTCTTCTCTGTGCATTCATTCTCATGATTTAAAATCAAGGATTTTCGTGCCCTTTTATCACATTGCCGACGTGCCAATCGACACTCATTGCATCGTGTGGTGATGGACAAAAAAAAGACGGTAGCGAGCGAGAGTAGCACAAGGACATTTGATCATTCATAAAAGCTTTGGCTGTGGTAGATTCGCTTCTATGTATAATTTATGTATGGATTTTCAAACGAAATTCCAGCATATTTTCATTTTCTTCGTTGCATTTTTTTCGTTCTATTGGGTTTTCCATTTGTGTGCATGTGTTTTCGTTTTGGTTTTTGTTTTCATTCGAAATAAACTGAGTAACGTTTACGAACTTATTACAAAACGACTTTGAGCACGCTTAACGATTGTGCATAGCATTGGATAATAGAATTGTACTCGCTTGCACTCGTTTCTACGTTCTCTCTCTTTATCGCCAATGCACACGTTCACACAGTGATGTGAAACGGAAGAAATGGAGACGTGGAGTGACGGGAATTCCGTTGCATTGCATATCGGGTGCATTTTCATCCAAACATCCTTGAAAACAGTTATGTAAAGCAAGTCGATGACGGCAATCACACACCGAACAAAACGGCTGAAGGTAGGTGGCTTTGTGCATGCAAGCACATTGACCCCATCCAGCTCAACATCATTCTATGCAAGTTTTTTTTCCTATTCCGTTCGTGTTGTTGTTGGTTTTTTTGTTCACTTGCATTCATTTTCCATGCTAGTTTTTCTTCACTAGACTTTTTCTTTTAGCGTGCATTTGTACCAGTTTGTCTGCCATTTAAAATATGTATGCGATGTGTGCATTTCACTCTGATCAACATATAATACACACACACACATATTTCGAATGTGGTTGAACGCATTCCAGCAGCTACAACGAAACAAAATCTATATATAAATAAAACCAACGAACAGAACAGATACACAAGATTATTCTTTAGTGTTATTGTTATTTTTGTTTGTTGTTTTTATTTGCGTTTGTGTATATATTTTTTTGTTATTGCATGTCTTTTTCTTTTGACATCAACATCAACATTGCACAGACCGGTGGTGTGGTATATTTTTGTGTGGTCGCTGTGTATTTGTTTGTTTTTTTCATGCCATTCACAGTTTGGTTGTGGTTCGTTTGAACTTTGAGACGGATTGCATATCCTTGTAACTTATGCGTTGCATGCGAACGAGCAAGGCGAAAACGAAATAAAATTGGGAATAATAAAAATCTGAAATTGGAGTATAGAGATTGAGCTTTTGCATTTATCTGCTCTGCATTGTTGTTTCTCTCTCTCTCTCTCTCTTTGTTTTGTTCACTAAAAGAATATATATATCGCAATAACATTTGCAGCGACGGGCGCACATTTTAACACTGAACCATCGAATGAAAAGTTCATTGAAAAGTTATCTTTTGCACATCACCCCCAGCATCAGTGTGTGCAGTAAAAATTATTACGACATTCCAACATAAAGCAAAAATAAAAATTAAATCACTGGCACCCAAGTAAACGAATGACAACAATACGCAACAATATAGCGTAAAGTGACAAAAGTAATGCTTCAAAAGTTACACCCGAAAAAAAAAGCGGATTGAAAATGGAAAACGATTGGCAAAATGATGCGATCCGGTTCAAGTAACTCACAAAAATGCATTGGTAAATCCGAGCGCGCTCATTCAATGAGAATGAAAAAAGAAACGAAACGAAGATCATGAACGACCATGAAGCAATTCACCTTCTTAAAGGAAACACACAAGCACAAACATCCTCCATTGACATTCAGAGAGCAACATCACTTCACCATATTGCCAAAGTATCAGTGGTAACACATTTGTCGCCCTGATGATGATGCAGCCACTGGTGATGTTGGTGGATGTTGCTGCACTCTGCGCTCATAAATTCAACTATTTATACCTCAAAATTCTAATATTTCGTGCGATATGGTTTACGTTTTCCGTCTTCGCGTTGCGATTTCGAAATGCTCAAATTTGTATGCTGAACGATGGACACTTTGTGTGCTTCAAAGTGAACATTCATTTTTGCTAAGCTCACTCGCTGTGGTCGAAAGACCACACTGATTTTGTGGCTTTTGCCAAATGGTGAAGTCACTCTTTGACTCTCTCTCTTGCTCTTTTTCTCTCTGCAAGACTGTGTCTTGCTTCGGATTTGTGTTTGCATTGAAGTTTTCTCTTTTCTCTATTTGATTTAAAATTAGTTCGGTTTTTATGGTCAAGTGAATTGAAATTGTTTAAGGTTTCCGACCCGAAACCGGCAAAATTTAATCGGTTTTTTGCACCCGGAATGTGTTCTAATGCGCTTCCATGTTTTATAGCGAAATAAATTTTCCAAGCGGCAACCATACACACACACACACTCACATATTCACATTAGCACACAAAAAAGTGGATGCCATTTTACTGGGAATGGACTGGCAGGCAACCTGTCAGGTTTTCTTAATGGTTCACAGTCTCGATCGGATGAGCAAATTTATGACTTGAATTCAAATGAATAATTGAGATTCATCGAATTCAATGAATTTTGAGTACCTTTAACGTCTTTCTCTCTCTTAACAACCGGCGGCTCTTTTTTTCTACTTTCCAATTCGACCGAATGCGAGGGATACATCTATTTGTTGAATATAATGAAAACAAAATGCAAGTCGATTATATGAGTTATAATTCACCATTGATATCTGTATACATATGATAATTTAGTTGTTTTCATGGTATTCAGTTGTTCGCTGTTGGCGGGTCATTATTTAATTTCGAGCGTTCATCAAAAACTAAATATTATTCCAACTTCAAATATTATCATTTGTTTTCATGTTATGAACGAAAAACATGCAATTGCAGGTAGGTGGGCAAACGAGCGGGACGAGCAAGCGCTCGCACATCAACCAATTCAAAACGACGACGACGCAAATGTAAACAGTACAACAAGACATAGCAAATAGTGCATTGGCCAAGATATTGCCTGATACATGAATAAGCATTACAAAATAACAAGACGACGACGACGATGATGATGACGAAAAAATGCTGCCAACCAAGGATATTTCATATCATTTATTCAAAGAAGTACAGCAAAAGAATGAAAGCAAAAGCCTTTAGCATTGTTTTCGCTAGCTCTCTCTCTCTCTCTCTAGTTTTCATTCTTTGCTTTCTTTCTTTCTTTCGTGCAGCTTTGTAATCTGCGTACGGAACGAATGTACAAACACATCAAATTGAATTGGCAATATTTTCCATATCTTTCATTACTCATATCTTCCTGTCGGTTACATGCTTCCCCATAACGGAACGAAACACATCAGCTTACATTTTATGTTTGTTATATTTATACACATCGAATAGAATATATTTTACAGAATAAAATAATCGAGAGATTTGAAAGCAAGCAGAAGAACGGACAGGAGAGAGCGAGAGCAATAGAGAAAGAGAGTGTTCGCGCTCCGACGAAATGGAAAATGCGGAGAACAAACGAAGAAAAACAAATGAAATCTAAATGTTTTATCAATTCAATTGTGGGAAATTGTTTTCAGCATATAAATGTGTTGTGTTTCGATATAAAATACATATTTTCCCTTCAGTCACTGACTTTGCCCGTTCGACATTTAACCAGAAAACGACAAGTGAAGAAAAATTGCTGAAGAAAAATGTTGAAAATCACTGTGTGTGTGTGTACATATACAATATACATTCCAATGTTCTGTTGGCGGTAAGCAGTCGAACGAGAAGTATGAATGAGCATGGAAGCGTAAAATAAAATGCATTAAATTAAAATACCTTTAGCACTAACGTGAAACTCTGTCGCAGTCTAGCACATACACATGCAATGCATACATGCTCGCACGTTGTCAAACAAAATATAGATTTGAACAAGTGACGCGATAGATAGAGAGAGAGAGAGAGAGCGAGAGAGATAAAAGTAGAGTGAGTTAAAAAAATATCCCGAAGAGAAAATGATTTCTTGGCTCGTCTCCGGCACTTTCATGCTCGTGCTCACTTTAAATCGCTCCAGTTCATCATTTACTGTATACGGTTGGCAAATGGTAATAAAGCGTTACTGCAAATAAATGACAAAATGCATATAAACCGTCATAATTTTCAATGCAAACCGAAACGATACAGATACAGACAAGATAACGTGGACAAATTGCGAGAAAAAAAAAAACACAACCATAGAGAAACGAACAATCTAAACAATCCCAATGCTTAATTTCATAACAAAATACGAGTGAAGCATGAAAAATAGATGGAAAAATAGAAGGTATCTGCGTTCAAAATGTGCATACATTTGTGATATTTTTCGCTTCAGCATGCACTTTTGCCATTCATTTGCCGTAAAATTTCAACAAATTCTCTCGCCTCTCTCTACCTCTCTGCCTCGCCGAGTGTCTCATTTCCATTGTTCATAAAGTCAATGCTTCGCCAATGTGCCAACAAGCAATCGAATGAGAGCACCAAGTTTAGAGTGGTGGCAAAAATGTTTATAATATATAATGAAAATGAAAATGGTAAAGAGTTTTGTTGCGTTATTTCTCGCAATGTGCGATTTTTTTTCCTTCTTCTGTACGATATTATTGCATTTGTTTTGGGGTGTGAACCTCCTTTTTTTCCTGCACCATGTAACTTTTCCATATTATTATTATATTTTTTTGTTCTGTTGTTTCGCTCATTCTACAAATGCTCGGGGTGTGAAAGCGAATCAGTTGTGCAAATGTAAAATAATCGTGAGACCGAAACAAGGAAAAAAATCGTCAAAATGTTTCTCAAGCGTATGTATATGTGCATGTGTGTGTTTTAAGTGGAGCAATGGTTCTCTTTCTCTCTGTCGATTTGAACGATAGAAAAAAAATCAACAACACACCGATAGAAAATGGAATGAGCGACAAAATCGTTGCCACCATCATTCGATGGCATTTGGCAGTCTGATAAACGCGCGCGCGATGACATGTAATTTGGAGTTCATTTTCATTTTCGCCCGATGTCGGTTCATTTATCTTATAAAAATATTTATACATTCCTTAGTTTTCAACTTATTTCATATCCTCTTTTGTCGCCGCGCTCGCATCGAACATCCGTTGCATTCGAGCACACTCTGTAAATGGGGGCGATGGTCGGGGTGCAAAATGCATGCAATTGCACATGAATGCAAGCTAGAGCGCACATGAAAAATGTATGACGAACGAGTAAATGACGAAAAGAATGAAAACGGCAACAATGACGAACACACGAAAAAAAAATATATGAAAGAAAAAACACTTCTGCATCGAATCAAATTAAGCATTTAGTGAATGCGTGAGTGTGTTCGTTCATATTTGGTTGCATTGGCATTTTTTTGTAAGTTTGCTCCGATTTTTTTCTTTTGCTTTAGATTTTTTTTTATTTTTCCATTTGCGATCGTAGTTGCATTTTCTCGTCGCAAACATTATAGAAATATGTGCATTGCACTTGCGAAGCATTATGCCATTGCAAACATTGAATGGTTTGACTGCAGCACGTTGCTGCTGCTCGTCATTCAACTGCATTTGTGTTTGTGCATATCTTTCTTTCTCGGTGTGTGTGGATATGTCAGTGAACGCATTATCAAGATAAGAGATATTAACGCAGAACTTTTTTTTGAAATTTCGAGTAAAAAAAAAACCAAACACAACATAAACCACGACAGAAAAGTCGCCGTTGTCATGAAACGACAAGAGGGAGAGCAAAAGGCACTAAACACTAAAACAAATACACATAAAATACTTGCAGCAAATGCATTTGTATTTTTCGGATGGAGAGAGAGAAAGAGAGAGCAGCTCGCACCATTTGAAAAATGGGTAAAAATTTGAGTCATCAAGTTTTGCAATCGTCGCATTTGCGGTACAAACGACTGACTGAAAACATTGGAATGCTTTTATGTTTCATAGCCAAAGTGGATGAAAATTGAACAATCAGCAAATTAGTCATTTGATCTATGAAACATTGGCAATCTTGATCGTCAACTCAACGCAATGCATGTTGCTTTTTTCATCAGTTGTTGTTGTTGTCATCGCTGTTGTTTTTTTCCTTATTCTCTTTAATTTTTCGCCTTTTGCTTGTTGACTCTTAAAAGCTTTTCAAACATTGAACGCTTTGGGACGAATGCATGTCCCTTCTGCTAGACGATTTCCGTAGAATGAACAGTTCTTGTTGTTTTTTTTTCCATATATATATTTCCCATTCACCGTTTTTACTTCCATTTCTCATTAATTTTTATTATTGGCAGTAAGAAAAAAAAACACATGATGAAGAAGAAAAAAATCCAATTATTCCGAAATGTTATTCATTGTCGTTGCTTATTTGATGTATGTTATTTTGTCTTTTTCAAATAGTCATAAACAAAGGTCAAACGGAAACTCAACGCTATCGTTTCTTGGGACGTAACGGAGGATATTGCTGGTGTGTCACACAAGCAACGCTCGTTTATGATAAACAGAAGCCACAGAGTGTCGTTTGCGTTAATTATGTCATAAGGTAAGTACATATTATCATTTCTCAATTGTTATCTCGTGAAAATCGAACATTATCGCGCGCGCGCTCATTTGCGTCATATTAATCGCTCGCGATCGCATTACATTTTAACTACCTACATGTAGTAAATTCTTTTGCTGTTGGTCAATTATTTCAAATTTAATGTGAACATAAAACGTGCGGGAAGACACGAGGATAAATGTCAATTATTTTTTATTTTCGGAAGTAGTAAACGATTACAGTGTCGTGTACAAACGCCAAAAGGAAACTGAATTTCATTCAAAACAAGATGAAATAATTATAAACGGAAGCAGGTCGTATTACATCCATTCAATCGAATCGAATCGATATACGGAATATTGAATATTCCAAATTGCTACAGAGTGAAAAAATATATATAAATGTTTGTTTATGGTTGTATCCTGTTGTAATTACAACAAAAACTTTGGAGCCACAACACCAGCACAACGCTGATTAAAGTCAACGAAAAACAAGAACCATTCGCATCGTAAATTTTAATCGGAAAGCCATCGCAATTTGTTAACTTTTGTTGTCTTAACTAGACAATGATATACCGTCACTTCGTTTGTTGTGTGTGTGTGTTTTTTTCTTTGTTTTTTATTATTTGGTTTTCTCTCTCTCCTACAACATTCAATGTGCTAATTTCGTGATAAAGTGAACGCGGCAATAGCAAGATGGTTATACAAACCACCCGGTGCGAATAGACAACACTTCCAGCGGAAATCGCATGCAATTGCAAACAAAGACCCCAAAAGCAAACAAGAATAAAAACTTTTCTTCGCACGCAATGTGTAAATAAAGAGAGGGCGACGACGGAAGGCGTACAGGAATGTGGGTGGGTGGGGTAGCAAGAAAAAGAGAGAGAAAAAAGCGAATGAAATCGGGCCACCGACATGGTTTATAAAATGCAATCGTCCACATTGTCCGAAGTAAAATTAAAATGGTATTTATTTTTCTCGTGTGAACAATTTTCCGAATCTTGATAAATCGTATTTGTCGGTTGAACGTTTCAATTGTAATTTGAAAAGCTGTACATTTTCTTATTCCTTCGTTCGTTCTCTCTCACTCTCTTTCATTTTTACTCTTCGTCTTCTCGCTGGACGCCACCGTCACCGCGTTCAGTTCATTTTCACTTAATTCGACTTGTGGTGCGGGATCTGTGGCGCACAAACAATATAGAAAAAAAAGAAAGGAAATGCATTGCATGGAAATGCACAGACAAAAACCAAAAATCTCGAATGAAACGAACACATCTACTCACACTTTGTGCGCTCGCAATTCACAATTTTATAAAGATAAACCGCCATCATGTGTGTGTGTGTGGCACAAAGCTGGTGTTAGACATTCAAGTCTAGTTAAGCTGTTCACTAGCTGGATTTTTCATATTGGCGACCGACCAACACGACAAAAAAGAATCGCATCGCAATGATTATTTTACATTTCTTTTGGGTTTGGTGGCAATAGCAAAAACACATTCTTTCACTTTGTGATGTTTTGATTCGATTGAAACGACACATTGTGTGAGTGTGCGTATGTGTTCGAATGTGCAACGTAAGATGTTCACCACTAAAACTTAAGTTTAGAGCCAATTGTCGAGAGCAACACCGAAGGCAATACTGACAGACGCTGGGATATGAAATGGAATACCAATTTTTATGGGTTTAAAGTGCACCATAGAAAATGCTTTAAAAAAATGGAAAATAAAAGGCCAATAAGAAATGATCCCGTCACCTTTGTAGAATGCTACAAAACGAGATTCTTCTTCTGCTCTCTGCTGTGTTGCTCATCAGTAATGTCAGCAAAATTCTGTTTTTGCTCGAATGTCTTTTGATTCGTCGTTTGGTCGTTTCGATACTTTTGTGAACGAAACGACACCAGCGAGAGAACGAACAAGAATGAAGATACAACCGAAGAGGAATCGATGAAATCCATGTGATTTTATGTATCCTTCGCACATAAAAAGCGATTATTAGAAACGGGACAATGCTCTCCGGTATGGTGGCGAACAATAACGAAATTATACTTTTTAAAAGTTTAATTTTTTTCTTCTCGTCTTCTTTTCATCGTTGTTCGATCCGATCAATATCGTTTTGACATTTTCGATGAAGTAACAAAAAGCACACCAGGAGGAAACAATGAAATGCCATATCGAGTGAAGCGATGCATTAACATTTTAATTTAACGGAAGAGCTTAAATAACATGATTTTTTATGGCGGCAACCAATTCAATTTCAGTTTTTTTTTGTTTCGTTCATCATCGATGCAATTACTTCCGCAGCATTAATCCGAAGAAATGCGAATCATAATACGTCTCGCTTTCTCAACTATCTCTCTCGCTCTTTTACACTCATTTTCTCTCGACTCAAATTCGTTTTGAGTCGGTCATCGTATTTTAAACTCATAAATGAAAAAAAGAACCATATCAAAATGATATTTTTGTGAAGCGAAAATAAAAAAGAACGGTTTTTTTGGCATAAAGCTGATGATCGCGTCTAATCAAATCGAATTGGCTTAGTCAATCCAATTGCATTCGGAATTGTAAAAATACATTTGTGTAAAATCCATGAATTTATGTGCAGCATCGCTCCGAGGTCTTCAACCTCATAAAAATTAAATTCATTGCAGCGAATGCGTCAAAATGCAAAAATAACCGTTGCGTTGATACGTAATATGTTTGCCATTGTTAGATTGTGAAGAAGAGAAAAGCTAAATGTTTTCAGCTCCTTTTGTCAAAACCGATCGCAATGATACATGAAGAGAACTTTAACTCGATGCATCGGAACAATAACATATACATCGTGAAAAAGGAAAGAGAGAGAGAGATGCTGAACAAAACTATGAGTCGAGCTCGAGCGATGAAAAAAAAAGAGTATAAATTAGATTATAGAAAAGAGACAGATAGGGAAAAAGAAAGAAACAATAAAAGCTAAAAACTGATATTGACTACACAAAAGTAGTCGTCATCGTTATCGTTCGCTATTCACACGCCGGCTAGTTGTATCACGTTCAATGGAAAGAGACACAAAAATAAAGAATAAAAATTGCGAGCTCACTCTTTGCTTTGGCGTTTAAGACGGGCGCGGGGGGCAAAAAAGGGCGCACACAGTTGCAGAATCAGAAGAAAAGCAACAGAAAAAAATATTAGAGAAAGTGTCATGCTGTTGTATGTTGTCTCTAGTTGATATTCGTTCACTTTTGTTCGTTGGCACAATGGTTCATTGTTCGCGCCATTCAATAATAGCAGCAGTGTACTCTGCGAGACAACGTCGAGCTAGAAAATTAGTTTCCTCATTGATAGTCAATTGAACCGTTGAACAACTGTTATTATTTTTACGTTAAATTCTTTTGCCACTGCACATCTGTGTGTATGTGTGTATGTGAAATATTTTTTTTCTTCTTTTTTTTGCCCTTGCTTTTTTGGTTCCTTTGCTCCCTGTTCATTGTGCGACGCTTGTTATTTTCATTATGTGTTGCGTCTCCAAGCACATGTATATTACGTAAACGCGTCCTGTCAACTCACAACTAAAAAAAGAATAGTTTCGAACAAACGACCAGTTCTTAGAAGCACGGAATGTTTGAAACTGATGTGAAAACGAACCAACAAAGGCGAAAAAAACTCGTCGAGTTAAAGCGAAAAAAGCGTATAAAAAGAAAAAACGGAATGAATAAAATGATGTAGTCGGTACACAACGCGATTCAATGCACTCCAAAGAATGCCCCAACGGTTATTGGCCATGCAATAATTATTGTGAAAATATTCCTTTCTGGTGCTGGTTATGCATAGAAACGGAGAACGAATACAATTAAAACACAAAACATATCACTATAGCTGCGTGCTTTTCATTTCGATCGCATTCCATTTCGTGTTCTGTATTTGGTTTTCTTCGTTTTTCTTGAAGTTTTTTTTCTTTTCGCTCGCTCTATAATTGTTTTCCGTATGGGAAATAACGGTTCACCGTCAATTGCGCGTAATCGTCGTTAATTCTTAAATCCATCGAAAACAGGGCAAAATTCCGAAGAGAACAAGCATATACATACGCACGAGCACACACACACACACCGGGAGTGCGAACGAAAAGGTGGTGTGAGCGGGTATGGAAACCGATTTGAACGTGAATACGCTCGAGATATGCCATTTTATTTCTGCACATTAATTTCATTTCGTTGGCTTTTTAGCAATGGTGACCGCGTACTGTGCCATAAATTTCACAACGCTTAGCTCAAGATCGCCTGATGAACGATTGCCATAAAATGTCAAGTATAATAAAATGCTTGCAATTACTTTATTAGCTTAGTTTTTTTTCTCTCGCTCTCACTCACTCTATCCCGAAACGAAAAACTTCTCACACAAATCTTAATGGCAGTGTTTTTTTTTTGTCGTTGCTTACCACTTTTCGAAATTTTATAACTCATTGAATTCACTGCGATTTCATCAAAATGATGCTCATCGGATATAAAATGCCAATGGTGAATATTTTGCGAGCAAAAGATGAGACGAAAATCCAAAAATCCAAAAATCCTCAAAGTTTTTGCGTTTTTTAATCGATAACGAGATTACATTTTGTTATTCATATTTGAATAAACTTTGATTAACTTTTCGCTCATCTTTTTTGCATTCGCATGAGCTCGTTAAATTTTTTTTATCTCGTTGTGTATATACATTAAACAAATTAATCAGATTAATTAATTTGAAATTCATTATGAGCAGAGAGGAGTGGAAGATGGATGGCACGCAGTTTTTCAAATTGACACGAATCGAATTGACTTCGTTAGCATACTGATTATAAATAACTTTGAATATTAGATCAACATTAATTTAAGATCCTGTTTATTCGCTGGTACTGTTCCATAAAATCAATAGCAAAATTTCACTTGAAAAAGTAAAAAACTTGTCGCACACGCACACATACATAATCAAATGAGCAACTGCAAATTTTATGAATGGATACTTAAATTTGTTTACCGATGTGGCTGTGTCAATGTTGTGTGTACTATACGCGAATCGTTTGTTTTGGGATTATGAGCATGTTTACACTTAGTATATAAAGTAAACAGTATGGTGCTCAAACAGCACGCACTCGTTTCAGATTATACACACTTACGCTCACTCAGGGAAAAATCATTGCGTCGACAAAACACATTGTATGGAATGTTGTGTGTGGTCAGTTCGAACTGTAAATTATAGTGGTTTTGAATCGACGAAAAACGAAAAGAGTGAAAAACCATCTAAGTCTGCATCCAAATCAAAAACGAATGCGATAATAACGACAATTCATGCGATTTTATTTCCTCTTCTTCGCATGGAAAACTTTAAGCATCGATTCGCATTTTAACAACCATAAAATCAGTAAAAAAGAATCTTTTATTGAGAAAGTTTTGGCACTCCATCAATAATTCAAATGCCCTACGTTGTACACTCTTTTACTGTGATTTAATTCGATAAATATTCGTGGGAAAAAAATGCACTCTCTTTCTTTCGCCACTCTCTATCTTTTTGTCGCAATCAAACGAGTCGAGAAATTGTTTTCATTATTTCCTTGCAATGTAAATATTTCAAAAGATATATGCGCTCGAATTGCCGCTAACTTTTTGAGTATGTGTCTGTGTGCTTTTTTATATGAAGTAAACATCATTTTAAATCGGATTTCAGAATGGTATACCAGAGATGTAAAAAAACAGTCAAGTGATAAAGCCAGTGAAACCGGAAAATTACGAAAAGGAAGTCAGCTGTGAATATTTTCTTTTACTTTTTTTTTCGGCGCTGTAATATTTTTTGTAATTGTGTTCGCCGTGTGTTGACAAGACCATTGAAAATAACTGTAATTTCTTATTTTCATGCGATTCAAATAAAATTCCGTTTAGAAGAGAGCAAGCGAGAGCGAGAGATACCGTTTTTTTAATTTTGTTTAGCCGCCCACTGCTCAATGCATAAACCGTGTTTTTCTCATTAAAAATGCTAAAAGGCATAAGAAATTCATGTTATTGTCACTGCAAATGGTCATAAAATGATCTGCCTGCATTTGCAGAAAAAAAATCAACTCGTAAAATTCGTGGGTATTTCTTGTTATAAGAACCGCAGCTGTGTACTGATGATAAAATGTCTCGCACTGTGAATTGCTTTCAATGGCGCAAAGAATTGCCATCAAATGCTCGATGATGGAAAATTTGGTAGAAAGTACTCGACACAACCGGCATACGCTTGGAGCGGAATGGTTCGGTCGATGGTGGGGAATACGGTGTCGAATTGAGTCGAATCAGTGAAAATACATCCAGTTTTCTCTTTCGAACACAACAACAATGCTGCATGTTTTTGGGGAGGCTTTCATTCATTCATTCGATCGTTTTATATACACAACACATAGCACGCGTATATCCTTCTCTCGTTCGGTGTACAATCAATGAAAAAGGTCCATTTACACTACATTTCCATTGGATGCACGAATATTTAGGCATATTTGTGTGTGTATGGGCCTTTTCAAGCAGCTGATTCGCTGAATGGTAGGCTCATACGCAATTAGAAAAAGTTCACATAACCGTGCAGAAATGATAGATGTTGAAAAAGTTCGCATGTCAAGTAGAAAAGGAATGAATTAAGTTAATTTCAGTCGCTTCCGACAACAACACTCGATGATTTGAAGAATTCTCACGAGTTTTTCGCTTTTTTTGTTGTTGTTGAAAATTCTTGTATTTATATTCCGGCTTAAGAGTACAAGTTGAAAGTATTTACACTGTACTCTCAACTCAAAACTATTTGGACTAATACAAACAAACAAAAAAAGCTCTTTTTGATTTCATCAACCGAAAAGTCATCTTTCTCACTCTCTCCATCTTCCACTTTTGTTTGTTGGAAAACTTGTTCAGGTCGCGTCTTATTATTTTTTTTTGTTTGTTTGTTCTTGTGTTCTCTTTCGTGAATGCATATACTTATTCCATTCCATTATCGCTGGCAGGATATGCTGCTTGTGTATGCACTTTTCCACTTCGATCCCTATTTGGTTGGATTGTGTCGACTGCGCGACGCTTTTTTTTCGGTGTGTATTCATCCTTTTCACTCCATCACGGCGCTTATTTCGAATCGTCCAGCCGTTAGACTGTGTGCGTTTGCCTTATAAACTGTTGTGGCAATTGTCTGATCGCAGCAGTTTGTATTTGGCAACGCTGGCGAACAGACCCAAAACTGAGCTGGAAAAACGAATTCAACGCGCCATCAGAAAATACACACAAAAAAAGCAAACAGTACCTATCTCAACAAATAAATAAGAAAAAAATACAAATAATATCGAAACCCGTTCCCAAACGGACATTTTACGAGTGCATTTGGTGTTTTTTTTCTTCGTCGTCATCATTGTGTTCCATATTATTCATTTGTTGTGTGAATTAGTTGATGAAAAATATCTAAAAACAATTTAGACGAAAATTTTTTGCTTCATTTTCAAAATCAATATAAAAGAGACAACACATAAAAATAAAGAGAAAAGCAAGAAGACGATAAAACTTTATCCAATACAGTGGATCATTTTGTATCGTTGTCAATTTGGCCAAGTAAAAAAATATATATAACAAAAATCACTGATTCAATCAACAAAAATAAAGTCACTTTATTGAAATCCTCTCGTCGCATTCGAATGCGATACGGTTTAAAGATTTGTAATTCGATTTAGTATTTGGCAGTGTGAAGAGGCAAAATCATGCCCGTCAGCTTACAAAAGTGAAACACAGCAATTTTTTGTTTTCTTTAAATCAATTTTTGGATTTGAAAAGCCATTTTTATTTCGCATAAAAAAATAAGAAATTCACAATTGGGATATAAAAAAAAATCAGCAAAGAAAAAACAGAACGATAAAATGAAATGATAAGTTGTATTTATTCTGTCAAATGCAATCGAATTGAATCTTTGTGCGAGAAAACAAAAATTATTATTCATGCCGACAATCGAACTACTTTCTGGTGAATGACAGCGTACGCAGTCAGAGTAAGTTTCCTTTCTATCAATTCTTGAAAATTGTTGCATTTCAAATTTTCGCGATAAAAAAATCACATTATCATATATTTTGTTACCACCAATTTTTCTTTTATATAAAATCGAATCATGTATTCGGTAAAAAAAAAAATTAAAAAAATTTCCATTTTGAAAATCAAAGGAAAAGCTACAAGAATATTGTATTTCATTCGTTTTTATTTTGAAAAAAAAAAAAATCGTATAAAAGTATCGTTTGTTTGTTCGCCAACCCAGAAAATGTCTCAGTTTCAAATTTCATCAAGTAACATGACTTTTCTTAGCTTGAAGCGGTCAAACTTCTTTCCATCCACAAGAATCGACCGGTGAAAATGACGGCCAACCAATTCAATCATAATTCCGTACCATTAACTCGTTGAAATTCTTTTCACCATTTTCACTTGACCGTAAATTTGGATGGATTGAAGAGATAATATATGTGAAATTCCGTTCGGTTTATATTCGAAGAGTATATTTTATTACCATTTTCTCGTTTTTTTTCGTTCAACGAAAAAGGAAGCGCCGAAAGATAAAATTATCCATGAAAAATGATATTGCGTATTGAGACGAACACTTTTGATGTTCGTCTCGTATTTAAATACGTCGCAAGGAAATGAAAACCCATTCATTCCCTCCATTCGGCAGTTGCAATCGAATGTATTTTGCGACTTAAAAATGCTCTTGAAAATCGGTTATGAGCAGTTGATATATGTTCTCGTTTTGCACTAGTCAATAGTATTATATGTGTATGGAGCATCTATTTCTACGCAAAATAGCGCACTCAAATCACATGACTGCTATGTGCATGAGCGTACCGTTCTATAAACAGCGTATTCCACTACACAAACATCAAGTAGGCACACTACACTAAATAACAAAACATTGCCGATGAGAAAAACGCCCGTCTCTATGTTCGCTGTCATCTGGCATGATATTTTCATTATGGAATGCACAAAACATACATCCACACAAACACACACACTTGCTGAAAGTCAATGAAAAGGGAAAGTACACGGTGAAAAATGAAATGGAATTGTTAGTCCTGTCATAAAAAGCTTACGCAGTGTATTTTTAACAGTGTATCACGTAGGCACAGCATGCCTACTCCATAAAAGCACTCGATAAAGAGGCAAAACCGCTACCACTTTTACTAACACCAACACCAACAACAATAACAACATAACACGATATAATCAGAATAAAATGGAAAAGAAAATAAAAGAACGAGTGGAAAAATACGCAACCAATTCAAGCATCGATCGTAATCGAGGCAATGCTGAATACAACTTTTGGTATATAGGAAAATTCCCATAACAAATAGCACACATAGCAATGTAACGTGAAAGGAAACAATAAGTTTGGTGAAAGCCTTCATTTAATCGCTTATGCCTCGTTTCTAGCTCTCTTTCGCACCCGCACAAATCATTACATAGATCAAGCGTTAGAATGTGTATTCGAGCAAAGCGAGAAAAAAAAACATGTTTTTGTGTGTATACTTTCATGGATTTTCTGTTTTTACGACTCTGCATACGGAACGCTGAGGCTGGCAAATGCGTGGGTGTTTATACGGTTTCTTGTATGGCATCACGACAATTTTCATTGAGGGTAGCATGTATGTTATCCTCTCTATCGCTCTCGCTCTGTTTTTTACTACTGCCATTTACTCCAGCGAAAATTCTCGCTTCTTTGCGAATCATCTAAATGTAAATTTTGGCAAACGATTTTACCATCGATATTTTGCGTCTTATGTAAGCTCGATACTCGTCGCTCACATACATATATACATATCTTTGGTGTGTTTTGTTATGGAGAAAATATCTTTTTTGCATGTTTTTCTACAAATATCGAAATAGTGTCATCATTGAATGGAATCTCTTTCGGTGGTGTATGTATCGCTTGTCTTATATTTTAGCGTTTGACGCTTTTATGTACATAAACATCCGTAATAAATTCAAATAAATTTCGTCCGACTGTGGGTGAATGTACGCGGTCATATTACGTGTGTTTAACATGCGGAAATTGCTATTCATTTATGTTACAAGCCATATACATTACAATCTATTTACATGTTGTTCAATTCTCACATCGCCAAGCGAGAAATCAAAGCGCCACACAAACATCCTCAAACCACAGCCCAAAATTGTCTTATGTAGTTAAAAGGTCAGCTGTTTGAATTTATTGATCGTTTGATATTTTTTTTTGTATATAATACACACAAAAATCAACACATTTGCTTGATATTAATAGAACGCCGAAAAGTAGGCAAGCGTAGAGGCGTTGCCAACATATGTATATGAACGTATTTGTCATTTCGTATATTGTGATAGGTACGGAAATCAAAGACATCGTTTGTTCAATACAAAATATAATCCGTGATGTGAGATGAGACAATATTGTATCGAGTCGACCTTTTATTTCCTTATTTATGAGAATTTCGCTTCAATATAATAAATTCATTGACCTTATTTTTATTATGCTTTGTATTATGGTTTGGCACGCATCATACACAAACGATTGCCTCAAAACAATTCGGTTTTTGTTGTGCGTTTATTGGTTTTGTCTCTGCATGTTATTAAATTTAGGCATTTCTTTCGCTGTATTCGTAACGGTCGAAGTGAGATGTGCTACTTATATATTTCTAATGTGAATTTGGTGCCTATTTACTTTTGGCACACGAACATATCCATCAATACATTTCGTTTTGTTTTGAGACGAAAAGAAAAAGAATTGGTTTTTCAAATCGACGAAAAATACATAAAAATCCTGTCGTTTCATCTATTTTATCACGTTTGATCCAATCATAGAAATTCGTCAATTGCCACTCGGAAACAATTTCCGTTAATTCTTATGACGCAAACAACGATGACTGTCAGTCGAAATTCCATTTCGTAACATGTGAACGCAATCGAAGTTTATCAAGCGGCTCGTCTAATGTTCTTGTTGCCGGAAGGCAATCGTCGAATATATTATTACATATAGCGGAATTTTGTTTCCCAGTTTTATGATGAAATTTCGAATAAAATCATTCACTGGTTTTTTTTTGTTGTTGATAAAAATCCTTCTTGATTACACCTTATAAATTTTGATCCGTTAAAATTACGGTAAATTCAACTTAAACGACACACATATACTGTGGAAGTCATCGAGTTACGCATATATGATAACAATGCGTCGTATATATTTTGAAAACGAGCTCGGCCTGTATCATCGTCTCTTTCTCAGTGGCTATTGATTTTTTCGACTGTAGCTGGTTTTTGTTGCCACACAGGGTGGCAGCCAAGAAAGTTTATTCATGTAGAAAAGTAATAAATAACAAGGATGTTTGTATTTGGCCTATTTAAATCACAATTTTTTCTTATTAATTCTTCTCTCGTCCTTGCGAACTTTCGGTAAACAATGAGAGTATTCACTCTCTGCTGAAATTGAATTTAGACCATAAAAAATGTATCTGAAAAAAGATGTTCGATGGGAAAAAAAGTTCATCCGATAAAAAAAAGCTTTTACACAGACTTTTGAAATTCAATTTTGGTTGTTGAACAAAATTTATAATCGTTGTGAAGTTTTTTTATGCCCAATTCACCGGGCTTCGGGGAAAATTCAATTCCGTTTACTTCAAGTCGGAAAATCGATACACAATGCCGCACAATGCATGAAGAAGCTAATTTAGTGAGAAATATATCGAGCCGCACGCACGAAAACGGCAAGAACGAATTTCCTTTGCCGAAACGAAGCTTGAGCCCCACTCACAATCGTAATAAACTAGCTTAAGAAACAAACAAAAATAGTTTGGTACGTGTTTGGCCTACAATTGTCAGCATTCACTCAACTAGATAAAGTTTGTATTGTGTACGAATCACTTAAAACTCATGTTACCATCACAGCCGTGCCATTCGTCGTTCGATGTGAATAATATCTTTATTTCGTTCAAGAAGATTTTACATTGATAAAGATATCATTTTTAAAAATGGATTTCAAAAAATTCCATGAAAAACTGCTGTGAATTAAACTTTTCGCTTTTAAACTGTAAATCCATTTTTAAGAGACTGAGCGAAATGTATAGATCCACTTAGTCGTTGACTATGACAAGTTTTCCGTTGGATTGGATTAAAATTGAGCCCGAATATAGAGACGGAAAAAGAGACGACAATGACGATGGCATCAAGTGTGCTAAGCTGAAAAGCATATTCGACATGCTCTACCTCATTCTAGTGTTCGTAATCGCACGAATGTTTGTACGATGTATCTTCATCGAAACGGTTTTGTCGTCATTTCGTTCAGAAATCATCATTTTTTCGAATTATGTATGCGCTTTCCTTTTGTGACGGGAAAATCTCAACCATTTCGAGTTTTTGGCTCTTTCATCTTTGCACACACTACCTACAACTATATCAAACAGAAAAGTTCCGTCTTTTTTTTTTGTTGCCGTTCACTTCATTCATACACTTTTCATTTTATATTTGGCATTGGCTTGCCAAAGAATTTCTGACTTTGTGAGTGGATGGAATAAAAAAGTGAGCAATGCAAAAGAACAAGCATAAAACTTCAATTCTTACGTCGATGTTGTTGTTTTTTTCGCAGTTTTCGTCGACATCGTCATTTCTTTTTCACGTTCCTCTTTTTTTTGGTTTAATGAAAATTTTTAAATGAAAACTTCTTTCGTCTCGTGTTCGCGCGAGCGCATATTTTTTTTCGTTTGAAATGATCACGACGAAAACAATTCTAATGTCGGCAACTTAATTTCAGGTGCAGTGAACTTACATATGCACACACACAATGCCATGAAACAAACCAAAAGTGAACGACAGCAAGTAAAACAGAATGAGAAAAAAAAAATTCCGCGCCAATTGTGAATGAGAATAGAGCAGCTACAACAATAGTAATAATAATGGGGCAAAGCGTAGAGTTATTGCGAGAGCGAACAGGAAAAAAAACAGCGACAATGTGAATGAAGGAACAATTGTTCGTCTATGCAAACAATATGTCTTCTTGTCGTGTATTTGATGAGCGTTTTATTTAATTTTTAAACCGTCGCTGCAATGTTTATTTCTTTTAAAAACTTTTTTGCCATATGGACTTTTACAAAAGAGCAACAGAGAAAGCGAGTGAGAAAGCAATGAAGATGGGCCGGTCTATATTACACTTCATTTAGGGAAAAAATACTTTGAAAGTGACGAAGGCACTTTTCAACTAATAGCGTTGCAGCTAGTTTTAAATTGATTTTTTCCCGCCAACTTCTTCATTGTCTGTTGGAAAATTTTCAATTTCGAGGCAAAAGTTTTTCCTCTGTTGTGAAAGTCTTTTATGTACTTAAATGTTTTAAGGCTTGTGTTTCTTCTTTTCATTGCAAGAAAACTTGTTGGAAGAAATTATATTCAAATTATTTGATACAAACAATACCTATTACAAATTTGAGATGACAATCAAAATTCATGCAATACATGCCATTTGCAATTTGAGATCGTTTAAAACGAATTCGCTTGTTTCCGGGAGGAAAATCACATTTGACAATCAAATATCTTATTTTATTTGAATAGTTAAACCTTGAGGTTGAGTAGCAGCAAATTGATTTAAAAACGAATATTCTCATCCTACTAGAGATTGAAATGCTTTGCACCAAACAAACAGCTTCATTTGATCATTCCGGGCCTTTTTCTGTCATTTAAGCGTTTTATTGAAATGTTTTCAATCGACCCAATCAAGGTTCCTTTTTATACGATATTGTCTCTTGTCAATAAAAGTATATACGTCTATTATCAGTGTATTCCCCTTGGTTCGTTAAAAACTCCATCAGTGTGAGTTAAAATTTCGGAATAAAATTTTATGGAATTCAATCGAATTTTTTATGGTTATCATTTAAAACCAACATATTCAATTAGGTCGATTTGCATGCAGTATGTTAACGCCATTTATCATAAGATCTAAAAATAGTATCATGTTGATATTTGATATGCGCATATCGTAGAAGTCACTCTCTGAATCGCTTACGACTGATGTGAATTGTTGTACCAACTTTCATGCATCGCCGTCTTCAGCGAAAGGCGAACCGTTTGTCATACAAAATGAATGCTAGTAGTGTCTAGGTTGAATCGTGCCTACAAATCCCAAAAGACTGCCAATAGTTCCGAGGCAAAAAAAAGAAAATAAAAAATCATAAAACGGTTATTCATTGTTACAACCTGATTATTGTTTGGCAATGAAATGGCATGAATATAAAAAAATGCCATTGAATTTTCTCTTTTATTGATTTGCAATTTGTTTTTTATGGCTCTTACTGTTTCCGCTAAACAATGGAATGAAAAAAAAACTTAATTAATTCCATTTTATGGGTCGTTTAAACTAACTACTTTTACAGTCATTTTGTTTGGTATGTTTTGTGTGCAAATTTACACATTGTAAAACAATGTTTGCACTAATATTGTTGGCGGTACCAGTAAGAGTAGAAGACAGAAAAAAAACCAGTGATGGAGCGAAAATGTGCGTTCGAATATTCAATTTTTCACCCTAGAACAATTTATTTCTCACTCTTCGAGACCGGTGGTGTTTTCATATTCCGGTTCTTGGGAATCCATTTTGTTCGATGATGTGAAAGTCGAAAAACGGAAAATAATTACACATCACGTTCACGTTAATCAAATACCATCGAACCAAAATGCGAACGCTCTAACTAAAAGCCTCATATATTTTCCAAGGTTATAAATTGGTCTTACAATTTCTCTCTGTCATTCTTTCTCATTCAAATTGACACAATCGTCGCAATCTTGTGCGTCACATTGCGTGCGTTTGGAAATGATAACGCCATGGCTGTCATGCACTCAATGCATACACACACACATTACAATCTTATAATTTTCGAATATTAAGTGAGTTCAGTTGATTTGGATTTTAAAATGAATGAGAACATACAGTGTACGTTGTCAATCATATATTGACAAATGTGTTATGTCTTGTGATTATACAAATCGAATGAAAGCGAACTAATTTATATTTTCTGTTGGTTCGGCACTTTTTCAAATTATCGCGTGCGTCACTATAGGCTGAAATTAGTGTACAACCAGCTATCGCAGCTATATATTTTTTGTTTGAAATTAAAACAAAACGTGCATTGCAATACAAACTATCAATACCATTTTTATTTCGATTATCATCGACGGGTCGACATTATTATAATAAACAAAAATGTCCGTTGCCTTGAACAACTCACAGAACAGTCAACGCATCAGAAAAAAATCGATGAAAAATAGTTTTTTCTTTCTTTTTCAATATCATCGACTCACGTATTTTTGTCTCGAAGTGAAAAAGAGGCGAACATTCCTTTTCGAAAGACAGAAGTATTGATTTTTAACTGCAAGCATTTCCATTAAATTGAAATTACGAGCAACTTGATACCATTTGAAAATGACAATCTCACGGAATGCAAAAAAAGGAATTGTGTGAGAGATCGATGTGAGTCGGTTTTTCACTGTCTACAGCACTAAAAGTGGTAAATTTCCCATCGGATATGAAATTAGGATTGACATGAATGTATAGTGCACGCTTTTATAATGGTCGTCCGATGGAAAAACTCAATGGACCATCGAATCAATCAATACATTTGTCATTTTACGTGTGTTCAGCACAGCCAACCAATATTTTTTTTACCAATATCGAGTCGATTAGAAACAAAAATGATGGCTTGAACTTTCGATGATGACAAAAACAATGCACCATACTATTATTTTTATATTCATTTCGTTTTGTTGACTATGCTTCGCAGCGTTCAATTCACTTGGGATCGAATCAAACAAGAATTTACCATTTGCTGACAAATATTCCCGATAAATATATAGATGGCTTGAAACTTTCCATCAAACTTTGATTGGAGCCAATTGCAAGGATAAAAAAATGGTTGTGCCATTCTAGGGAAAAAAATAGTCTAAAAACACATTTGAATTTCGGGAAAATTGCTTCCAGATGGGAAAAACCCCATACCAAATTATGGATAATCGGCCTTCACATTGTGTCAATACCACTCACATCTCCTTGAATCCATGTGAAACAATACAATACGTGTGCGGCTGCTAAAATCAATTCCATTTGCTATATTAATAATAATTTGTCATAACGAATTGCTTGTATTTTGACAGTTGATGCATCTGTGAACCCTACAAATGTGTAAAACGTAAATGTTCAATGGAAAAGCACCGTTGTTCATTTGCATTTCAATTGTGATAATTCATCAAAATATTTGAATGCCTTGAAATTTGTTTAAAAATCCACCTTTATAATAAACGTAAATAATCTTATCAAGTCGTTCATTAAATGACTGTCATCTACAATAATCATCAAACCCGTAAAATAAACAATATTTATATATATATTATAGTATATAATATTTCGGTCATTAATAGTTTATTTATTGTCATATTTGTTTTGTTGTTCGTTATACATGAATTGTGGTCTGATGTTATGACATTTGGCAACGATTATTGTGTACGAGTGTGATTTAATAATTGTTTTCGTTGGTCACGTGTAAAACAACATCTATTTCATTCACACATAGATGATGAGTTCTAATCTAGTTTTAAATGAGATCACTGAAATTTTTTGGCAAGTGTGATAAACGAATGCGAGAAACAACAACGAAAAAAAAAAAATCAAATGTACGATTTAAAGTATGGGCTAACACGCGGAAAGTGATACTTCAACAATCAAAAAGTGGCATGAAGGAGAGTATGTGTAGGTCTTTTGCTTGGCTGTTAGTTAAGACGGTCATTGCGTGCTGGTATCAGTATCGTGCGATGAAAGTATTGGCAAACGTGAAAAAAACGCATGCATCAAAACCGACGACAACTCGACGTTATCTGTTTGCGATAAAGCGTTGAGGGGACAACAAAGAAGGATCGGCACAAAAAAAAATATTTCTAGCAACATTTCACTTTGATAAGCGAATAAATATAAACATACTAAGCGCACGGCACAAATATGGGAATGGTGTTTCATGTTCATAAATTGAAATATTTAAGTGAGCTAGACGTCTGCTATCCATATCGTCGATCCAAATATAAAATGAAGCGCATTTTATGATGAAAAAAGACGCACAAACGCCGTTTGCATAATTCAGTGCTGTGAAAAATTATCGATTTTGCAAGCATGTGCGAAGAAAAACAATCCTTCATTTTCATTCAATAAAGACAAAGCACCAATTCGGCTATTTTTCATTCTATCAAAGATTCTAGTATCAAAACGCTCAGTCAATTGACTCTTCATTCTTTTTACGGCTTACAACGACCATATCGCTTATGTGAATGGTCAAATTATCGAAAATATAGCGCAGCACAAGCTCTGAAACCCTAAAAATGTAATAAAATTCGTCATAAATCGCATTCATTGAGATCAATTTTGAAAAACGTTACAACCGACACGACGATGACGATGATTACGACGGCAGTGCGAAATAACAAGGAACATGTTGTCAATGGTTTTGCAATCCAACACTTTACACTCTGGACACATTAGTTTCGAATTTATGGTTATATTGCGATTATTTAGTGCCTATTAGTGGTGAAACATTTCCACAGTATCGATGTGATTTCTCCTGAGCATTGCAAAAATTACCCATCCCGCACCACATTCGATATAGAGAATGAGAAGGAGAAAGCGAAAGAGAGCGAGAGAGAAAATGAGTTGTTGCTTTGCTAAAATTAACTAATTCAAGCACACTTAATATATATATATATGGGTCGGTATATATGGGTGAGCTATACTTATATTTACGAGCAATGTGAACCAAAACCAACTGATAAATAAAGTACATAGAACACAATCGATGAAATTGACCGCCATCAAATTATCAGATTTATGCCATAATTGCACATTTCAAACGCCACTTTTGGATAGTTAAACAAATTCCATGCGCTACCTCTACATAGAAGTGTATACAATTTGCATTGATTGTCTAACCAATTCAATTCGTAAATAGTCTATCATTTTAAAGCGATTTGCATTTAATTGCTGGCTTAGAGATAAGTGTATCAAACTGAAGTGGAGATATTGTATGCCAAAGTGATAAAATAGATAATTGGCTTATTTGTGTTTATGATCATTACAGTTTTGCTATGACGTGAGCACTCATTCAAAAATATCATAATCTGTTGCATATTTGAATTGGTCCATTTAAAAAAAGAGATAAAAAAAAGAAACACACTCGCGCACAGCGTTTCGAGTGAATCGTTTCAGTGAACAGTCGACTGAATGCGAATGCTATTGAAATGATCCCACTAATGTGAAGCTCGTTTGTGCTGAAAACCATAGTCTCTCTGTCGCAGACTACACACACTGAACCTTCTGATTGCCATTATAATTCGAATCAGAATAGCAAGTATTATGTCAAACACACACAAGTAATTTGCATATTTGTTTTTCTGTTTTTTTTTTGTTTTTTCCTCGCATGACATTTCATATTCGAATTTCATCCATACGAACTCATTGAGCTGGGTTAAAGTCATGTGCTCTCGCATTTTTGATTCGAATCAAATGCCAACCTACATACAAATTGAATTTAATTCAAGCACATTCCCCACAAAAAGAGAGAAACAAAAAGAAACCAACCTCGCACACTAAACAATTTTGTATATATCTATAGAAATATGCCAAAATACACGTCAAAAGAACAAAGACCGTCATGAACATAAAACGACACACAAAATCGGTACTCTATCTTCGTTTATTTTTTTATTTAGTTAAAAAGTCTCTAGTTTATCCAATAATGTACGCTGTTGCTATTCGGTTGGTGCTCTTTTTTTCCTGTCCTCAATACAATGTTGCATTATTATACATCTGACAGAGCACTTTTCGTTCGTTCTGTCAAGAATTTTCCATTATTCACTCAACGCGCCTATTTTTTTTTTTAATTCAGCTCTTTTTTTTCACTTGCTTGATGCACACAACTCCCAATCGACTTAAAATATTACATATTTTATGAATTCTTTTCGTTCGCCTATTGCAATCCGTTGGTGTGTACATAGAGTGGGGCGGGAAAAGGAAAAAAAATCCAACAAGTCATTTTTCCCACTCTCTGTTTACCCACGATTTGGACAATGCACAATTTAATACGAAGTTTTAATATTTGTAACCTTTTAGCTGGCAAACATTCGTTTAGCCTTTGCCACCACACACTTTTGATTGATGACTTCGTTGATGAGATCGCTCAATGCTTTTCTACACTCACAGCATTCCATTCTGTGCTCTGCTCTATACGGTTGCCATTCCAAATCTGTACGAAATAGAGTGAATTCACTTTGTTTTTCTCGACAAAGCCAAAAAAAAGTACTGAGAACAATGTTGTTTAAAATGGGCACGCCTCGAAACGGTATTCAAACTATGGAGCTTATAGTGCCTATAAATCGTGGCCAACATTTTCGGGGGTCGGTTTTTATGTAAAACGAAAATACGTGCAATGTATCCATTAGTGTATGGCAAACGAACGTGCCCAATAGACGCAGCAGCTACTCAATGAGTGGCTGCTGGTAATAATAAAGTTAAATGGTAGATAGAAAGTGTTGGTCAACTGGTTATGAATTGTGATGGCAGTTTATTGTCTCATTCGTACGTATATGTTTTGCACAAAAGTTAATTACGACTATCACGCACTTCGGGCGTTGATTTGTTTGGCTTTTTTTCTCTTCGTTGCGACGCACTTCACGAAATTGTAATCTATCTATTTTGGATGGCGATTTATTTATTTATTTTTTATGAGTTGTCCATATCGTCAGGCGCGTAACATTTTCGGCCTTGAACACCATTATCAAAAGACAACCGTATTTTATACACTTTCTCGTATCAAATTTTATGTGTACGGAATTTCGTATTTAATCCATTTCGCCATACACTATAAACGAAACGTTGATACAAACATAAGATTAGAAATGGGAAACATTTATGGAATGGAAACTTTTTGCGTTGGCAGCAATCCGAAATATATGGTATATATTTGACAAATGAAAATCATATCGAAGATGTCCTTGAAAAATCAAAACAAAGAAAATAGACGCAATGAATCAAGTTTGTTTTGATAGATCCGCAAAGTTTTTTTTTGTTGTAACGGACTCTGCGCCATAGATGAACAAAATATCCTAATTAAATTGGGCATATTTTAGATGTTACTAGAAGCTAGAGTATATAGAAACTGACTTTATGCCTGGCGAAATGTAACAAAATAATAGATACATGTATATGCCGTTGTGGTATTCGCATTTGGAGTGTGAAATTCAATACATAAAGTCTGTTGTATTTTTTTATTGCACTACAACTGGCCCGAAAATACTACAAATTGCAATGAAACTTTTCTGCTGATGACGTCAAACGAAATGGATTACATGCATTAGCATGCGGTACACTTAGTTTTTTTTTCTTCGGGAAGTGGAATTCGAGCTTTTTTATGGTCAATTGAATTTTTTATATTCCACTCATGACATTCAACATCATAATCCGGCTTTTGATTCAATTGGAGAGAGTCAGAGAGTATTTCGAACAAATCATCCCGATTATATCAGCATTCCAATGGATAAAAACCACACTTGGATATCTATATGAAATGAGCATGTGTTTTTCCATTCGTCTTAGACCAACCAGATCCAATTCAATACATCTGCCATAATAATGTGATATACCGATCCATCACACATATTTTTTTTTTGCAATTCGTAAACTGTTTGTGGAGAAAACACGCACACAAAGAATGGGCTCCGATAAATTCATATTAAATTTCAATTTGGGTTCATTAATTTCAATTTACGCATATTGTAGAATCATTGACGTGATTATGTCGATATTTTTTATGTTATGCCTTCGGCATTTTGAACGAGCTCTACATCATCGAAGAAAAAAAAAAGTCAATTGATAAATTTTGTTAAGCAATCTTCTTCGTGTTATCAGCTGCTGACCGATGTTTCATGTTGTTGTTTTTCTTCCTTGCAATGCGAAACCGAACGTATGAAGAGGAGTAAGAGAGTGAGAAAACATTTCGCACCGTCATCACTCATACTCATTCAGCTGCTAAGCAAGTCAAAGTATGTTTGTTGTTTGGGATGAGTTGCGCTGTCGAATCAGTAACTTTGTTTTCGATTTGTAGTTTTGACGTAAACAATTCGACAAACGACACTCTTTTCCTGAGTTTGAAATACTCGAATTATGCTCGCGACGAATTTAACTGCGTCTGTCAATGCAATGTTCGTATCAATTCTAATCAAACAGCAGTAGCAACAGCAGTAGCAAGTTAGAAAATGAGACGATTTCATGGCTAAAGAAATCTAAATGGATTGACAAGAAATGTGCAGCCAAATCTTGATTTAACTGAAAAAAAAGCGAAAGGCATGATTTACCGAGAGAATGAGAAAGAGAGAAAAACATTGAAGTCGAATTTAATTGAGGCGGTTGGTCGATTCTGTCTTGTTTCGTTCATTTGCTCAATCGCATTTACTCAATCGCATAAGAGTGCGATAGTGATAAAAACTGCTTCGAAACGATTGAACTGAAAATATGAACAAAACGAATAAACCAGCAGATTACATTATCTACCGATTTACTTAACGACAAAATGACATAAAATGTTACCACACACAAAATCCCACCAACAACAACAACAACAACAATTAATCCCTCAAACCGAACCGAGAGTCTTTCTCTACTGTTGACTTTTCATTCATTCTCAAATGCTAAAATTGTCGCTAACATGAGCTAATTCGGTGTATAACGATGACTATGGTGTATGTCGCTGTATCGTTCGTTCGATGCAATCATGTCACATACAGTGTCAATTTCGAAAAATTATCGTATATTAATGGAACAGCCAAGGCAACAATGTACAGAAAATTATCGTTTGCTTTGAGCCATTATTAGTTTTGGTTGAATTGGTTGCAGTTTTCTCGCTATTCGTTAAAAATCGAGCATGAGTATGAGTGCACGGACGAAATGGATATAAACACTGTAAACAGAAACAGAGTGTCAATCTACTGCGTTCGGTGTGTTGTTGTTTTTTTTTTCTCTTCTTCTTTCGTCTATCTATTTACTTCGAATGAATACAAACGAAGTAGTAAGCGTACGCCATTTGATCGTCTTTGCAAACAACACACTGAGTGTGATTGAGAGTTAGTGTGTGGTGGTCTTGTAATAGATATCACGCATTCGGGTGAGCCGCTTTGGCCAATGTGATTTGTATTTATTGATTCATTTGTGTCTGTCTCTCTACTTATCTCTGTTACATTCATGTACGCACCACAACATTTTAATGTGTTTCGACAGCACAGTCGACACAACGAATAGAGACGACAACGACAGCGACGGCGACGACAAAAAATCTACAACTAACGAAATATTTTCATTTCGTTTCGCATGACACTCGCCATTTCACTCTCTCTACCGGCATATGCACACACACACAGCGAGACACATTGAATGTGTTGCCCGACCCGAAACACACACCGATCTCGAAAATCACCACTCTGAACAGCAAAAAAAAAGTGTGAAACAATACACAAACATACAATATTAAAATAGACGGTTTCAATTCAGTCTCAATTGTGCCGCTCAACCGTTCGATAGTTCTGTTATATGAGAAGCAAAACGAAGCTGTAGTAATTAGTGAAACGAGAAGTGAAGAAAAGGAATTATTATTTTCTCGTACGTCGCAATCCAAGAAAAAAAAAACGAAGTTAAAACTATACACAGGAAAATAAAAGCGTTACTGTTAAAACGTGCATAGTCTGAAGACATAAAAATAAGAAGAGAACAAAAAAAAAAGAAATCATATTGCAACGTTACGAATAAAATCGATTTTTATTGAAACGCCGAAAACGAGCATCAACTGCAAAAAAGATACAACTCCAAACCGAAGAATACGAAGAAGTGTGTGTTTATAGATAGATATTTGTGTGTTTGTGTAAACATGATCGCATCAGAAAATGGTCGATTATATTTTTTGTTCCACGTTCAAACCCAACCAATATTGAATGGAAAAACCAAAAAGTCAAAACAGAAAAATAGCCAATTCGAATATAAAAAGCAAACAGGATGAATAAAAATGATTCCGTATTTGATCTTTTTCATTGATAAAAAAGAAAACAAGAAACAAACAAAAAAAATGGCCAACTTCATGTGTGCGTGTGTGATCCAATGTTTGGTTCGTTGATTTTTCACAATTTTCATGGTTCAGAAAGAGACATCCGAAATGTGAATGAGCCACACCAAGAATTGTTATCGAATCACAAAGCAAAGAAGATAGAATGTGAAAAAAAAATTATTACATTATACGTATTCTGATTGCACTGTCGTGTCGTGCAAATTGTGATATGAGAAACTCTTTCATATATCTTGGCTGGTGCCTTTTGGGAGAGCTCCTTACATTTATTCTCAGCGGTAAATTCGATACATTTTTCGTCGTACAACATGCTCAATTCCGCACCAGCCAACGGAACGAAATATGAAAAATCAACACACATATGCAACAACACAAGCCACATTATATACCGAATGAATGAAATGAACAAATAAAAAACAGATAGAAAAAAAAACTTGCGAAAATAATCCATTGTCGTTTTCATATCTGTGCTGCTGCGGTGTGTGTGTTTGTGAAATAGATGTTCTTTTTATAATTCGGTGAATGTGCAACGACATTATATAATTGTGTGTAAATTATTAAATTGAGATGCTGCTGCTGTGCCGTAAGAGTGTAGGAGCGCGCGCGACTGAGCGCCCGTCTCTCACACATTCTTCTATCGTTCTATACTTTGAGCAGAGATTCGTTATTGTTGTCTCTTTTGAAATGTTTCTACAATTGACGATTTTCCCGACGTCTGTTCCAGTTGAAAAGAGCGACATTTTCCAATTAAAAACTCAAAATACGATATAGAACAAAACGTGCAAATGCTGTAATCTGTTCTTGAAATGTCCGTACAGTCTGTCCTATTATATTTGGTTTAAATTGAAGGCAAAAACGCTGATACTAAACGGGGAAAGAGGGGAAGGGGGAGCGAGTGTAAAAAAGGAACGTTTAGCAAGATGAAAATTTCTATAAAATATACGAGCGATTGTACAAATCATCGAATTTATGGTGCGTATCACAGTGTCTGGATTTGTTCTGGAATTTTTCGCTGTTATGCTCTCACAAAAATATCGTTCCGATTGGGCTAAGTGTGGCATCAAAACCATTTTTTATCGTCTATAGTCGAAACGGCGAATTGAAATAATCGTTTGTAGTTGACAATAAAAGCCAAGACTAGAATGAAAAGACGACAAAAAAGTAGATAGAGCGAGAACGAAAAATAGCACTTTACAAAAGAGTAATGGAAATAGACGAAACGAAATGCTACGCAATCTGAATCGAATGATGAACACAAACACGTTCGATCGACATAAATAAACGTTATTACTGCGAGACAGCCAGCCGTACATCGGACTCTCTGAAGACGACGAGGAGCGAAAGAAAATGAAGCGAACAGAAAAAAAAGGCAGCAACCACGCAACGCAAATCGTTTGATGTGCATCTATTGCGTTCGTTTTACCCGGTGGATGCGAATATTGCACACATCTCATATGGCCTTTAGATTGCACACCACGAATCGCGTTTTTCGTCGTCGTCGTCTTCGTTGTCTCAGTTTTTATCCGTTTATCATGCATTTGTAACAGCCCGTGTGTGTATAGTTGATGTTGGCATTTTTTGACGCCATATTTCGTTTCATTTTCGTACTCAATCCAAACTCAACTTAAAATCGTCTAAAAATGAATACCCTACCAAATTGAACCAAGGAGCGACAAAAAAAAGAACTGAACAAAAAATATGAGCAGATACGAAGAAGTCTTTTTCTCTTGCGTGTATAAGAGCGGCTAAATATTCGTAATAAGCATATTGCACATATATCACACCTATTTGGTGCCACACTATCAGATCACACACACACATACACACTGTTGATGTCGTAAGAAGTACATATTCATGTACATTTAAATCGCATTCGCAGTCAGTTTAATTTGACTCTCTATCTCGTGCGTTGCTCGTGTGTATTTACGTGCTCGCATATAAATAATTTATTATTATCTCTTGCCATTGCTATATGCCCGTACTCGGCATGTGTTATCATCACCGGAACGATAGCAAACGATATTAGACAATCAATCAAATGAAGAAAAAACGTACGCTCTCACTCGACAACAACAATATCAACGGCGATCAACAAAATTTATTGAATATTGTTTACGATTGAGAATGAGGAAAACGATTTTGTGAAATTAAATGAATATGTCTGTACCGTATTTTTTATATTTATTTATTGGCTTGATCAGCAACAAAAGCGTACACATTTGATGGAAAGATCCCAGAATATGTAAAGTGCATGTCCCTTACATAACTTGACACCCTTGGGAATCAATACATCGCCTGAGCGATTCGCTTTTTTTCTTCTTCTATCTCTCGCTCGCATGTACATAACAATAAATAAAAACAAACAACCGACTGTTGATTCACACTCAAGCAGGAAGTATATTTTGCGATTCAAATAACCTATGAAGCAATATGTGATTTGTTTCAATTGATTTGTGTGTGATAAGACACATTCATTTTGGTTTGAATCGAACACTGATCGAAGAGTTATGATCATTATAGCAACAGCAACCAAAGTGTTGGGCAGCTGATGTATCAAATACGTCAATGCAACCCATCTAACAACTACGTCAATGCAATGAAGCGCAAAATTTATCTTTTCCAAATTGATAGACTCGGTTTTACACAGAATTTTTACAAGACCTTGCGACTGCTTACATTTGTTTACATACATTTTAATTTTTACATTGCAATCAATTAGCTTGTGTGATATTCCGACATCGATACACATATAACGACCGAATAAGAGAGATACATTAAAAAAAATGATCATGAAATTATCATTATTATTGTCGTTTGAGCTGTTTTCTTTTTATCGAAAAGTCAATTGACATTGAGTTCAAAGTCTTTAAATGGCTAAAATATTCACAAATGCGCTTAAGTTTACTCAATATTCTGGCAAACACTTTTATCGCAAACATTTTACGGCACCTTTTTATATATCGCAAACAATAATCATAGCGTACAATTGCACCCTATGCTTGTGTGATTGATCAATAGCCATGAAATAAATGAAACCAGTTGTGTGTGGAATATATTTTATAGATCAATGTGCATGAATTAGGTACATTTATTGTGAGATTTGCACCACGTCGTAACAGAGGCACAAAAGAGCGTGAGGGAGAGACAGAGAGAGAAAGACTAAAAAGAGTAACGCACGTACGGCAATGCCTGCAAATGACGTGCGCCTCGCAAATAATAGTCTACACATCGTGTATATATTGATTCCTTGAACAATGAGGCGCGCCAATCAACAATTGACCGAAATTTATCTTAATTGAATAAACACCGTGTGTTGTTTTTTTCTGCTCTGTTTTGCTATTGCCTGCTGTTCACACGTCAACCTCAGGCCTAAAAAACTGTAACACAATTCGCATACTTTGCAATTATTTTGTTTGTTGGTTGTTGTTGTTTTTTTCGTTCGCTCTTTCTCCGCGATTATTTTTTCGTTCTCATAGCGCACGAAAGATCGTTGAATCAATTTTCATTTGCTCTAATTTGCCACATTTTGTTCATAGCCGAGCAGCGAATGTGTATGTTTGCATTCTCGGCACAACGGGTATTGTAAATAGCAATGAGAGAACAAAAATAAAAACATGATTAAACAAAATAGCATCATAAAAATAATAAATTAAATGTGACCAAATGATGGGTCAATATACGATTTACTTACGAATATATGGAGTTTTTTACATCCTGAGAATTTTCCGTTCGACTTAAATACGAAATTCTTCTCGAAATTTCTTAATAGAGCTGAAATTCCGATGGCCGTTGATATGTTCACATTAAATATCTCGATGTGCGAATGAGAGCCAAAATACGCGCACACACAACA
>NW_022199294.1:925689-975502 GCF_009176525.2 Contarinia nasturtii | reverse complement strand
ACTCGATATTTTGTGGTTAGTGACTCCTTTGGATTTTAGTTATCGGCACAAGTTCATTGTTTGCGTGCGTGAAGGAAAATTTCGAGAACGCACATAAAAGTAATAATCGAATCAAACCGAATTGAAAATTTTCCTTTCGAAAAAAAATGAACAGAAAAAATCTGTAAGAAACATATCAAGGGAATCATTTTATTTATATATTTTTTTTATTATTATTAATATTATACCAGTAGTCGTAAAATTGGTGGTAAAAAAAATTCTTTCATGAAAATAATGTGTTTTTTACGCGAATTGTTGACAATTTTCAACGATTTGACGAAAGAGAAAAAAAATTCACGCAAATTAACAAAAAATATACATCGACCATACAGTGATGCTGTCCGTCCTCCAAAAATGAAATCAACCAAAATATAAAATGGGAATTCATTTTCTCTTTACCACAATTTTATTTACAGTGATTTGATAAATGAAAATGAAGTGTATTCATTGCGCCAGTTGGAAGCGTTCAATGCGTTATCGCCCAGCGAGAAATTAGAATTGCAAACAAAAGCTGCGGAACGCAGTGCTGAATTGAAAATCGCAAAAATCGATCCAATTTCACCGAAACAAGAGACATTTGAAGCGAGAAACATTAAATTGGAAGTGGTTGATGATTATCCATTACAAAACAAAACCAATATCAACAACAACAGCAACGACCAATTGAACTGTGCTAAACCATCAGATTTGATTATTGTACCGGAAACACCGATTCGACGTGTTTTAATCGCAAATCAACTAAACAACGGTGCAGCAGCAAAATCCAATCCAAAAGCCGTTACAGCATCGGTATTTAAGGCAATACCGATTGGTGCAAAGCAACCGTTTAAAATTATTGGCGGCGAACAATTGAATTGTAACGGAAATAACGGCGTTGCACGTGCTCCACAAGCCGTAACCGCAACATTAATACAGCCAATTACGGCTGTAAAACGTGACTCGTTTGGAAAAATTCAATCGAATATTGCAAAACCGTCATTGGTACCGCGCCAAACTGTTGTCACTGCATCATTATTTCAACCGCGCAACACAACCGCTGGACCCAAATTTTCATCGGCCACCACTGTCACTCAACAAGCATCACGTGCTGCTGAAACTATGAATAAATCGTTTTGTATGCTCTCCGATGATTTATCTCAGCCTACTTGTGAGTATATCTATGTGTTTCGCAACCCATTTTGTGCGAATCATTTTTCGGCCATCGACCGGCACATACGGAAAATCGAGGACATTGACTGCATTTACAAAATGAACCAAATCAATTTTTCAAAAGCTATGTTATCATATCGACATTTATTGAATATTATGTGTCTGTTTGTGTCATATTTGACAAGATAGAGAGGGACAGAGTGGACCATCATGCAATTGAAGGCTATTTGATTACATACAATATGTAAATCTCATTTTATTTAGCGAATTGACAAGAAACCCACTTTGTTGCGCGCACGCACAACACATTTCGCGCCACTTAAAACGAAAACAAATCAAACGAAAGATATTTATTTGTTTCGGTTTCATTGATTTGGTTTTGTTTCTTTTTTTAATGGCATTTTCGCATCGTTCTGTTGGCCACATTAAACAATACAAAAATACCGAACAAGTATTTTCGTTGAGCCATAGCCAAATTGCGTTGTTTACACAACCGATGTGATATGAGCGCCTCAATTGCTCGATCTATCATTTGTTGTCAACTTAAAAAAGCTATTTGGCCTTGAAAATCCTCTATTTATGTGCGCCCATTTGCTTTGCCTTCCTCTACATTTCTCTCTTTTATATTTATATTTCATTCGGTTCGATTTTCGTTACGTTCAGAACAATTCAAGCAAATGCCTAATTTTCTGTCAATCTCATCAGCCGCGATTGAGCGCAAATTTGGGAGTAGCATAACAGATTTTCTTTTTTTTTCCTTCACATTTCGCAAAAATAACATAAACTATTTTTAGACACAACAGAATATCATGTGATTCTTTTAAAATGCTTTTTTCTGCTTTCTCATTCGCGTAAAAGAAAATCGCCTATGACACAACAACATTTTTTTCAGTTCCATGCACGCTCTACATCACGTATACACGATAGATTTATGTCTTCAAGCGAAAAAGAAAAAATGGAAAAATTAAAACAGCATTCCAACATTTCCTGCGTTGTTATTCACCGCAAACTAGCTGCTGTATATTTGATATAAACAATGCACATAAATCGCACTCGATTAAACGATTATAAAATATGTATTTTTGTGCAAAGATAAAACGATTAAAATGCTAAAAATACGAGAAAAAAGGAAAATTAAAATGCGATGCGTTAACTTTAAAAAACGCATACCCCATCGATTTAAATATTTACAAGAGAGAGAAAAACACACAAAAATGTGAAGTTTATCATATAACAGAGATTGTAATCCTTGATAGAAGAAGATTGTGTATTTTTAGTTGAATCTGTGCATTTTTGATATTCAAAACGTCTGCGTTATTTTTCCAACTTTGGTTGCTGATGTGCTCAATGCAAAAAAAAAAATCTGTGTTTTTTTCGCTTTTGACATTTTTATTGGTAAAATGTGATGCAGTCAGGTTCATCTTCAATTGTGTCGGCGGCTGACGTGCCGTCTATCTTCAAACAGATCCCACAATGACAATCTCTCCCAATTTTTTTTTATTATCCTCCCAAAACCCATTGTCTAGTATTGAAAGCAAAACCAGATGACACAGCTCTTTTGGGTGTACAACCACCTTCACCGCTATCAACTGCATCATCGTCGCCGTCAATGACACACAATTCAATCAATAATTGCTCAGGAGAGACCACGACCACCACCGTCACCACCAACAAATATGCCACAAACAACTTAAATGACATTACTGTAAGCATTCAGATCCGACTTCGTTCGAGTTATCCATCGCAAAAACATCTTAACTTTAACTTTATTCTTCTTATTCTTTTTATTCGTTTTTCGCCACATCGAAACTTAAAGCCACTCGACGACACAACAACTCCGTTATTCGGTGAAATATTCGACGAACTCATTTTGCCCGACGGTTATTGCACATTACTTTCCGATGACATAAATCCCATCGATTCACAGTCAAATAAAATGAATATCATCGATCCGTTCATTAGTTATCGCGATGAAATGTGCGAAACAGGCGACATTTCATCACCGAGCATTTTATCGCCCGATAATTTATCAAAGGTATGCACAGTGTGCGAAATAAAAATTGTTATAGGCTGAAAAGACGACAAGCAACCACTCACACCAACTCGGTCTCTTGCTTTTGTTTGTTTCATCGACCGTAGAGTATGTGCTCCAAACATTTAACTTGAAAATTTTCATCAAAATAGAGCTTAGATCGGATTACGTTGATAAAGCACACACAAGCGCTTGAGACGAGTGTGTTGATTGGTGGCGGCTTGACGTCTGACTTTATTAACGAAAAAAAAACAACCGACTTATTTTATGTTCCTTTTTGTTAATTTGTGTACCCGAACACACACATATGGAAAAAACTAAACAGAGCCCTGCAGGAAGCAGCAGTATACCATCATTATGCAGCCCGAATTCGATGAGCCACAGCGATGAATTTGCATTTATGTCGACAAGCTTGGATAATACTGATATCGATTTGTCAATGCGTGCACCATATATTCCGATGAATGAAAATGACGATTTGCCATTGCTCACCGAAGACTTAATGTGGAGCGCATTTTCCGATGAATTAAGTTTGCACAAAGATATAAAAGAAGCGAGTGCGCTTCAACAGCAACAGCAGCAGCAACAACAACAACAAACACTGCATTTGCAATCAACGCTTCCATCACAACAATTTGGGCCCGATACCGTTGAACAAATGATTATTGACGGTGCAATCAGTGAAAGTGTTAAAGGTACACCAAATGCTAGCGAACAACGTTTAATGTTTGGCACGGCCAGTAATTTGGCCTCATATTTGGCAAGCAAATACGTTGAAAATGACACCGGCAATGATGAATGCAATAAACAAACGATTGCTCATGAAATTTTAAAAATGGAACAACATTCACCGAATTATGAATGCGGTTCAAATAGCAATAGCACTGCCATTGACGATAATTCGATTAAAACGCAACAAATGCTTGCGAAAAGTTTAAACGACGATAGCATACGATCTCTGACACCAAACCAGATCGCTGGCGAACCATCGAAAATGGAAGTTATTGATGCCATCACCGACGGCTGTATCACCACATACACCATACAAATGTTTGACAGCGATGCCTTTACGAAAAATGGTTAGTTTATTTTTTACAGTGTTTTTTCTCTTTTGGTGCAAGACATCGTGTTATTTGTCCCGTCTTGAAATTGATCGAATGGAAACGATCATTTCCAAATGGGGTTGTGGTTTTTTCTTTGAGTCAAAATTTTATATTTAATTTTCTATCCAATTCAGGCACAAATCCAACCACATTGTCGAATTGGACAATGAACGATTTGCTTCAAATGAATGTCAACGAAACAAAAACATCGGTTGCATCGCCCGCAAAACGTGGTTCGCTTCGATCACGAACACAAAACCAACAACAATCGATGACCGAAACGGCCAGTAATATTTCTCAATTGAGTCACAAGCGTCCATCACCATTGGATTCAAGCATAAATAAGCGATTGAAGAGCAATTCAACGGTGTCAACGTTCAACCAAACCAACTCGAACCGATCGACCATTCAACAGCCATCACTTTCATTACAGAATCAAGAGACAGTACAACAGCAACAACAGAAATCACCACATTTGCTGCAACATTTGATGGCACCATCACCCGATCGTCTACGCAAATATACTGGGCCGGCCAATAAACAAACGGCCAACGATAAAATCGACACACAATGGAAATGCAATGTTGGATACGATGAGCCAAAAGCTCAATCGTCCGATTCGGTTCTTAAGAATTTACTTGTAAGTGGTTGCGATATTAGTGCCGGTTATGTGTGTCATGTTCCGGTGCGTTTACGAAAATTGGCAAAAGCCTAAAAATCACCCACCGTACAATGATCACGCGTCATCGTATCTGTAGTTGTTTAAGATTCTGTTTTCGATCTATATTACATTTGGAGCATTCGATGTGCGAACCACACACATACCCACTCACATAAACATACATACACCACGCATAGAGCAAAATGTTCTTTCTCTCTCATATCCTGTCTATGTCACTCTTTTATGTTTTATATATATATTATATATTCGTTGCGCGAATTAATTTATTGAAATAATATAATGGATAAGCATAAGCCATACATTCGCAAAGCGAGAACACGCCACAATTGTGATTTTGTGCGTGCACACGAAAGTTCTTTTATTAATAGAAAACAAACAAGAAAAAAACAATTGTATAAAAAGAAAATCGTTTAATATTAGTTGATATATTATTACATAACGAAATTGCATATAGATTTTTTAAGTAAAAAATATTAGAATAAACACTATATTTTTTGTTTCGGTTTCATCCATTTTTTTAGTCGAGAGAAATGTCATGTGAAACGATGCTGCATAGCATCAAACACGTTTTGAATGAAAATAATGTTTTAATTTCTCTTAAATATTTTTTTTTGTCAAACGAACTGCTAATTTTATAATACCATAAAACTAATCCATAGAACTTTAGTTTAGTGTACATTTAATTTGAAATAAAAACAAACGATTGATGATAGTGATGATGATAATATTGGAAACGAGAAGCGCATCGAAACAACGTAAAACGAATACCAACCGAGGCAAATTGAATTTGCCATATAAATTTTGTTTGTGTCAGATTTACATGAATCAACATCCACCAAAATTTCATTTTGTTTTTGCTGTGATAGAAAAAAAAGGAACGATTTTTACATAAACAAAATAAAACCATTTGAGAATAGAAAAGAACGAAAAAAATAAGCATCAAGTTAATTGTAGAAAATAAAAAAAAAACGCTGAACAAGAAATAACAAAAACAAACAAATGTGTTTAATGTGTTAAAATTGCGGTTTGCAGTGCCAGGACGGAGTGTGTTTTCATAAAAGCACATCTTGAAATGATCTAACGCGAAAAAATGAGTATAATAATGTAAATTGGTGGCGTGTGCAAGTGCAATGAGCGCCGATGGTACAAAACAAGAAAAAAAAGTTTTTTCAAACGAAAAAAAAATACATAAAATATTTCATGCGCTAGTTCGTGTTTAGTCGAATTCAAAACGAAACCAATTAGCAAATGATACAAAGATAAATCATAAGCTATTAGAAATTAAAACTTACTAGAATCATTTGTAGTTGTCATTTTCTTGAATCGAGACTAAATCTTCTTGTACATAAAAAAAAAACAATAATTTTTTTTTTCGTTTAAAATTCGAAGGCACCTTTCAATGTTACAAAAAAAAATATGAGTATTGAATCCAAGCGATTGAAAATAGGATAAAAAGCAGACAATTTGAGGCGTGTTTTGTTACGATTTGTTGAACATTTGATTTTGAAAGATTTACTTAGGTACGATTGTTTTGGATCCGTTTTTAAGACCATATCATTTGCTGCTGAAACAGCATATTGAATTCGTTTTTTTTATTTCTTTGTTGAAATAATCAACATAAATGTCAATTAGAATTGCCCACGATTTCAGTTGCACCATCCACAGGCTCAAACGAAATATGGCTTTATTAATATACACAAACACACAAGCAACTATTGTTGTAGTTTAACTTTTTTTATTTCGCTTTAATTTTTTTTTATGTTGAAATTCTATTGGAATTTTGGCCTTAGTTGTGTTTAGTGGCTCCAAATTTATGTGGAAATAAGAACCGCTCACAAGTAATTAGTGTGAAAGTTCGTGAAAATTGATGCCATAGATGGAAGCGAATGAATAAAATACCCAATTTGATTAACGAATTTAATGTTCTTGGGCAATGGCATTTTAACGAATGAAACACGACTAAATAATACTAGTTTTAACTTCATGAAGAAAAAAAATGTTCATTTTGTCATTGAATAATAGTAATAATATTGAAGTATGAAAGTAGCAAGGATTGTTCCTCTGAGAAGGTGAAATGGTAAGGAGGCAAACGTGTAGGAGATGAGCGCACTTTTTTTTGGTTAACGACATTTTCCTCCTCAATTGAAGAGGAGGATGGTCCCTTTAAGTCGAAGAGGAGGACGATCTCCGCCAGCGCTGTTCTTCCCATCATTTACCTCCTCAGCATTCCCACTCCTCCGAGGAACCATCCCTGGGAAAAAAAAGTTCACCAAAATTCACCTAATAGACTGATCAAAAGACATGTGTATTTGCAATTTGAAAAGTGATAAATCTATTGAGCTGAAAGAATAATGAAAGGCAATCAGTCAATTGATTGGTTAAATGCAACTGTAAATATATGCGATGAATTAATCCCGTAATGGTTAAGTGCTTTTGAATGTATACATTTTTATGGGCTGCAAATGAAAATAGCTGGACATAATAAGAGTAATAATGACAAATAAACTTAAAAAAAGAACCCTTTCGGAACCAAAACCAGTTTGGATCAATTTTTGGAGTATATATACCTTTTTCTGAACGATATTCTTTAATGAAATAATTAAACCCCAACGAAAATATCATCACAAACTCAGAAAACAATGAGACAGTCTCAAGTACAAAAACACAAAAGAACACCGACGAAACACAGTTATACGCGAATATATACCCGTATATCATATATCATGACTTCCATGTTAAACCTTGAATGATTTAAAACCGTTTTGACATTTGTTAATTAACTACAAATTAATCTTCACACAACATTTTATATACGCATATGATCAAAGACAAGGTAATTGCATCTTCATTCGAATCCTCTCGCTCGCTCTTTCTCGCTCCGGTCTAAACGCCGATCTATTTAGATGGACATTTATCAAAACAAATTGCACAATTTATAAACAAATATTAATTACATTTTGTAGAAAGAGAGACGAGAGAGTGTGGGAGAGTTTAGATGCAAAGTCGTTATGTGCATGTGCATTTGAATATGGAAAAGCATTGATTCCAAATACAAAACACATGAATCAACTATATAAAATATATTTTTGCTGTAGCTCAATATAGCATGAACCCGATCTATAATGGCCGATAATGGGATTTTCTAATTAATTAAAATGCATAGATAAATTGAAAAAGATAACCAATTGTGTGTGTGAATGCGCGAGCGGACGGTTGTTCGCTCATCAGATCTCGCACTACAAAGAAATACATTGAGCAAATGAGAGAAATATTTACATTTAATGCATAACTAAATTAATTATCTCGTTCACGTTAACATTGACAGCACAGAGAACACAAACACACACATTTAATGAATAACGTAATTTATAACCCAATATTCTAATCGTAATACCAAGACGTAGACGAATCGTTTTCTGTTTTTTTTCCCCAAAAAAGTATAGTGTGTCATTTTATTAAATAAAAGAATGTTTTAAATAAACCTAATAAAATAACTAAAACAAATGCATAAAAAAAAGATATCCGAAATTTAGTAAAAAAAAAGTAATACTCAGCCACAGATTGCTTTAGAGAATCGATTTAAACAATGAAATACATATAAACAAAATATTGTTGTCAATTTAAATAAAATGATTAAAAAATACACAATATCTTCCCATATATTAAATATCTAAATAAATAAATCAATTATCAACATTTATATGCAAAAATTCACACAGCTTCCACAACAAGTCAAGATTGCGAAGATTTATTATATATATTGTTGAAACACACACACAAAAACTCACACACATTTTCAAGTTATATTACTCGATTACGATTATATAAAATCAATATTATGATATAGCTAAAATGATGGAGATACAGTTCTAGAGAAAATAACAAAACACAAATATTATATCGATATATGAACGAATAAAATGGAATCAGTACAGATTTTGAGCCATTCAGATCAAACTACCTCAAATGTTGTTTTAAAATAGACAAATTCTTATAATACGGTTTCTAGTGGAATTTTTTTTATTAAAACTGTTGAACATTTTTCTTTTGTGGTTACAACATGACATTCATGGAAATGTCAATTTTCTTGCTAGAAAAAAGAAACATCACATCAGCTACCTCAGCACAGAACACAACAACGAAAGTGATTACATTAATTTTATTATGAAAAGATAATGATAATAATGTTGATGGAATAACGAAAGAACAAAAAAAATAATAGAAAAACCATAGTCTATTCATAGAGCCAAACGCAAAAGAAAAACGTTATATTTACGATAAACCGAACCGAGAGGATAAAGATATTTACATTTTCATATACATACAAAGACAAACACAAAACTGTTAAACATATTTACATAGTAAGAAAGGCAAGCAAAGAAAGAGACACAACAAAAAATATATATGGTCGGAAAAAGATGAAGAGACGATAAGCAATGAGAGATGTTTATTTTTGAATCCAAAATGAAACACTGGTTTCTTGTGCAAAAAAAAAAACGGTGAATGTTGCCAAATAAAAAAAAAATATCAACAACAGTGCAAAATGTCGAATAAATGAAGTCAGTACAAACAATGGAGAAGAAGAGAAAAAAATAGACAAAGTTGTCAGTTGTTTCTAATAGCACTTCTTTTTTATTATTGACACAAATTGAAATGGAGAAAGACACACCGAAAACGATTTCTATTTATTTTAATTCAACACAAATAGAATCATATGAAGAAAAATGCGTGCAAGCATGCTATCGCGCACGACAACACACAATCCAGACCATACAATAGTTTCGGTTTTTCGCCGACAAACATTTCAATCGAATCATTCACAAAATATTCAATAACACACATACCGAAAGTGGAACGAAACGATATGCAAATGCAATACTATAACAATAAAAACAAAAATTTATAGTATATTTCGATGTTTAGTGAGTAAGTTACATATATTCACATAACAGTTCATGTACTATTCGAACCAAAAAAAAGGAAACAAAAAAAAGTTCTATGATTTACGCGAAAATTTAGTGTCATCATTTGAAACAGTCAAAATAAAATTACTTTTAAAATAAATACAAATTAATCATCACGTCTTACAACAAATTGTGTTTCATTTTCCTTATTTTCTTTCTGTTCGGCATTTCTTTCACTTGATATATTTTGATAATTGTGAAAAGGTAAGAGTGTCTCCTGGAGTATAGCACATTGCGAAGGAATGTTTCATTCGCTTTATTAAATTTGGGGAAGCTTTTCCACCTGGAATTTCATTTGGGGCGGATTTTGGTCGACAAATTAAGCCAATTGTGAACCCCTCAGTGAATTATGGCAGTCGAGTAATTTCACCATATTTCTCTCTTAATTGATTTCTTCATAACTTTACTACACGTAATCTTTGGAATAAAGCATTCGTTCGTTTGTAAAAACATTTTCCTTGCGGTCGGCTCGCCCACCAAAATCTATGTTCGATACTTTTCTTTTGACTTTATGCTGTGATCTGTCTATCTCGGACGGAAATTGAACTTAAATATTTTATGTGTAAAAGAAATTCATTTTTCTTTTTTGGCTTCTTATCATGGCACCCGAAAAAAATCGCGTCGCATACATTTTTCTCACGATTCATCAAAATAAAATCAAAGTTTGTTTGACTTTGATATAACAACGCGTTCGTAGATGATTTTATGCCTTCATCATATCGGAAATAAAAATCCTTATCATTTACTACCTCAATAAATTCTTGATTGCGTCAGCACATTTTCCATATAAAAAAATATATCCCCTATTAAATGAACATCAAATACTATACATTTCGTGCATTACTCCATCGCCAAATTTGAAGGGTTTTTAGTCGATTTTTTCGTACTGCGAAGAATAAAAACCTTTCAAAAGCTTAAATACAAGCTTTGACATCAAATTTCCACACTGAAAAAAGCTGTGAAAGCGTGGAAATTTGCTAGCTACATTTCAAACTCCAACATCAAGTACGTTCAAGTGAAAGATTTCCATGGAATATAAGGAAAATTAAATATCAATATTAGAGATAAACACACATTTTCACAAATGAAATATTATTAGTATAAAAAAAAAAAAAAGAAAATTAATTAAGCTGAATTAGAATTTAAGCTTAGGATAAAAATGCTCCCCGAAAATCGAAAACAGAATCTTACTCATATTCTTAAGTTATCAATGTTGTTTAATTTATTTTATGTTCAATTTTTCCATGACATAAACTAATATTGTTTTTTGTGCGATTTTCGAATAGTGTACCATGGCATCACAACCAGAAGTTCCAATCAGTACGATTGATTTGTTGAAAGAGAATCGTAAATTGGACTTGGGACAGAGTAATTTCGAATATGGACCAAAGGTGAATGACACAAATGGAATGGATTCCGATGAATATGGGCTAGTTGACGATATATTCCTTGTGAACGAATTGAATAGAAGCTTCCCCAACTCAAATGGTGACACATCACCATTCACTTCATCCGATGATGATTTGGTTGGGCTCATGAAGTCGTCCATTGACGAGAAGAAACCGTTTGAAAGTTTTGAAAAACAGATCACCATCACTGTTCCACAGCCACCTCCACTTTCGTCGGACTCTTTAATGGTCGGAGGATGCCTCTTTGATGGTAAATACTTACCTTTTTTTCCTTTCAAAGTAGTTTTTTCTTCTTTTTTTAATAAATTTTTTGATCTTTTTATTGATTTCAAAAACAGGTATTACCGATCAAACAAACATTTTGCCTGCATCGTTGATTTCGCCAATGGGAACAGAGAACAGTAGCTATGATTTTAATATGTTCGACCGGACTGATATGGGTGCCGATAGTTTGTTGGATGTTTGGGCTGATGAAATGAAATAATGGGCACAAACCACCTAATTGCGTCTAGAACAAACAAACCTGGACAATTTCGCTTTATTTTTTAATCTATAATGCAATTTGATTTAAAAAAACATGTAATTTTTTTTACTCTTTGTATTCATTTTAAGAAGAAATTTTCATAATTTTTTGGCAATAATTTGCATATATTTATATTTTTGGATTCATTCAGATGTTATTTTTTTGGTCAATTTTCCTTTTTTCGAAAGCACAAATTGTAAGCATATTTTCCAAATCATTGAATCGCACAGATTGAAGATTCTTGCAAATATGTAGATTCATAAATGTATACAGCTGTTAAATTTATAACTCAAAATAATAAATTAGTGTCATTTTAATGTTAACACATTTGGAAAGGAAAAACATGTTTTCGGGAACACTAAATTGTAATTTGGGAAATGGACACGTAGATTTTAAATAGTTTTAATCACGTAGATTAATGATGGTCGAACTCTGGCCACGACCATGAGATACAGGCATTGTAGCAAATAATCTTAACATTTTTGTTTTTCTTTGTGAGAATCAATTTCATTTCTGTGTTAAGATTTACATACACATATATGTTAATCTGTACCATATAATTTGTATCATTTTATAAGCGTCGCACATTTTTGTGAGCATATGACGAAAGCCGATTGAAAAAAAAAAAACACTTCATATCTTGCTAGAATTAATCTTCCACTCACCGATGCAGAGAGCAAACTTTTGCGACGTTTTTGTATTTTTGAAGTTTTTTTTCTTATACATCGTTCAGACGCAATCAAACATCCAACATTCAACAAAAAATCAAATTCTTTATGACACTTTTAATTTTAGTCATAACAATGAAATACTTTATTCATATGTGAATTTTTTTATCGATAACTATATATCGATACATAATTTTTTTTTGAATATTTAGCATAATAAATGTAGAATATATCTTTTGATTGGTATTTGAACTTGTTTCTTTTTCATTGCAACTTATTTTGAAGCCAAAGGGTAAATTCAACTTGATGGACTTGATAACAAGGTAAACTGATCCAAAGCATCTTTTAGTTTTATTGAAATATTTCTTTATATTACGCATTTATGAAGGCAGCAATCTAAAAAAACCGTAAGTAATAAAAACCACTGAAATCTTAAAACAAATCTTCAAATAATATCAGAATGTAAAATTGCTCTTTGTGAGTTTAAAATAGAGTAAACGCGTCACTGTCTCAATTTGTACGTCACAGTTAGTTTGGAGTTGAAAAGTAAGAATTTTTATAAAATTAGCGTTATTGTTTGAAAATAAGAATAAAATATTTTTTGTTACATAAAAGAATTGATAAGCAAAGTTCATTTCCAAAGTTCATGCCGTCAACTCTTGTTATTGTTATTGCGCAAACTGGCATTTTATTTTAAGGTATTCTATTCTTATCTTAAGAAGTTAGAATAAACAGACTAAATTTAAATTTTATTGGTGTGATTGAGTTGCGCATAATTTTTTTTTAAGATTTGCTATAGTATAAAAGAGAAATCACACACCTTGGCCAAAATCAGTTTATTTCCCAACATCGGAAGCAAAAGAAACTTATCAACAGCAAATATTTTTGAAGATTTCATCAAAGTAAGTTTAAGTAATATTTTAACCACATTTTCAAAGAAAATAATCGCAACATAGTGATCTTTTGTCGCAAGAAATTTTTGCTAGAATCCCAACGGACCTATTTCTATCTTTTCTATTTTTCAGCCCAAAAGCTTAAAATGAAAAACCTTATCGCAACTGCATTTTTTATAATCGTTGTCATCGCTTTCTCGTCGGGTGAAAGTCAACCAGATGCTTCGCCACAGTTGGAATTACAACCAGAACTAAAAACAGAGCAAAAAAATACCCTTGCTTCAGCCGATGCCAATCCACAAGGAGATAAGACCGAAACTGATGCAGAGCGTGCAAAACGATTCATTTTTTGTGCATTAGGCAAATAAAACGGTGGTTTGTGATCACAATAAAATTATATTCAATTAATATGGCGTCAAAATTTAAAAGGAGCAAAGTGTGGGCAAATAAAACAATTCGATACATTTTTTCAATATATACAAAATTAACCTCAATTAACGTATATTCACGCCTTCCAGACTAATCATTTGTACAAAGTTACAAAATATAAAGCCGCTATTAAGTTACTAGCCACTTTTATTCTATGAATCTCAAAGAAGACAAATAATCTTAAAATATAAATAAAAATAACCTCATTGAAACTCAAAAATTTAATTTTTGCTCAAGATTGCATATTTTTAGGGCACAGATTGATTGAAGGTATACTGTAATGCTTGAATATTGTTTTTATCTAGTATATAATATGCCGTCGTTAAAACTCTAAGTCCGAAAATTCGGGCATGGCATAAAATTTACTGTATTCATCAAAGTTGAGGGGATACCTTGAGAACTATTGTTCTTCATGATAATGGTTTGTATGAAAAACGAAGAAAACTGACGAAAATTATTGAAATTGGATGCTATAAGACTCTGTTGCATCTTTTAAAAGAATCTCGAGCTCGAATGTTATTTGTTTTTGATAATCTTGAGAACTTTAAATGAGAGCATCGTCTTAAAAAGATTATATGCGACAATTATTCAATCGTCAATCATTTTTTATTGCTTTTCTCAACTGATATGAATATCGAACTGCCGAGTATAATGCCAGAGGTTAAAAAATAAACCTTTACGCTCTAAAAGAAGATTAGAAAGTAGCTTACGCTTCTCGAAAGATAGTATGTAAACAAAATGTGACACAAATATTACTTTTTTGCACGAAAAAAAAATCGCAAGTTTATCTAAAGTACATAATGTCAACGGTGAAAGTTTAATTCAAGTCCATACTTAATGTTAAAAGTCTTTAGCTCCGATCGATAGATGTCGCTGTAGCTCATCTGTCAAAATGTGTAAACGTCAATTGGAAAACATCTGATTTGGTTTCGCTTAGAAAATAGTGAACTTTACATACGTATGTGGCACAAAATCAAAATAATAAACACCAAAACCCCAAAATTTCAGAACAAACGAACAAAATTTGTGAAGTGACTGCTGATTTCTTGTGAAAAATAAAGCGGGGAGACTAAATGGATGAACAACTGGAAAAATATCGAACAAAAGTACGGCGTAAAGAATTTTTCCAAAAAATCAAGCAGCGTTTAATCAGTATGGTGACATTTTCGCCAGCGACAAATCCCAAAAAAGATGAAACTATCGAAATACCAGACGTAAGTTATGAACTGAAAATGTTTGTTTAAATTCACTGCAATTGATTTATGATTTAATTCAAAAAATTGAAGGAACAATTGGAAGAAGAGGACTTGCTGGCCAGCGAACCTGGCGAGATGTCCGATTATGTGTCATCAGATGACGAAGACGATGGTGGATGTGAAAATGAGAATAATCAAAACAAGGATGAATCTAAAATGAAATACATCACTTATGGGTTGTGGTTTTGTTTTTGGGCAACATGCTGGATGATTGCTATCGAACTGAAATTCGGAATTGTTTACTTACTATTCTCAGCATTGTTTGGCATTTATTTCAATACACGAACGGAACCAAAGCGCAAGGGTGAAATCAGTGCATACAGTGTATTCAATGCGAATTGCGAAAGTATCAAAGGCACATTAAAGGCTGAACAACTCGAACGAGAAATGATTTATGGTCCATTAGCAGCGGCAACACATTAAATTTTATGCATCAACAAATACAAACTATACGATGATAAGAGTATTTTAGAGTATTTTAAGTAAATGAAGACTTTTGATTTATAAACAAATCAATTTATAATGCAATAGTTTAAGGTAGTAAAATTAAGTACAAGAAAAGTTCTCATCAGTGCTGTGCCCATTGGGAGTAAAGTTAGCCTTTTTTTCAAATTAGAATGTAAAAAGCGTTGAAGAAGAAACAAAGTAGTTTACTGAAATCAGAAATTGCATAGTTTTAAGTGGTTACGTTTCCGATGGTGATGCGGAAATGGTGGTGTAAAAGTTTAACAAATATTTTCTTAACAAATGTTATGGCTAAACATAAGTAAGTTCAATGCTCAACTTCGTAATTAGTTTAAAAAGTTTGTACTTACTGTATAGCTGAATTTTTGCGAAATCGATGTGTTGCATGAAATATGTGGCGCGTTCAACGTTCATAAATAGACGGTGCGATAGATCCAAGTAATATGTGAACACAAAATGAAGAATAGAATTTTAATTCAATTTGAGCACTTGCTTTATTTATTCCATTAGTTTGGTTCTCTCAGTTTGTTATATTTTATACACAATTTTCATACATAGTAGAGTTTTAATATAGATTTACGTCATGTATCTGTGGGCTCGTTCTGACTAAGTTATACATGTTTTTTTTTGGTAATTTCTCTTAATTTTTAGATATATTTATAATACATAGCACATAATCAATTTGAAATTTTTGTTTAATTAAACTTTTAACACACGTTTTTTTTTAGTAATTCAATCGATTATACATAAGAATGGAACATATTTTGTGTTTATTTAACTGTATATGGCGGCAGGAGGCGAACAAAAATGTTTCACACACGCGTGCGAATAAAACAACAATTGCATAATAATCATAATAAATCCAATAAAATTGTTAGTACATTTTTTAGAGTGTATGTTTAACAAATAAATTTCTGGCATATATTTTATGACGTTTTTATCCCTCATTATTACAATTATTCCACAATTTGTGACCTTTTTCAATCTGGTTGGACTGACGCGATATAACGTTGGCCCTTCGCCATGTTAATTTACAAATCGAATTTTCTATCCCGCTTCAATTTTTTCTCTCTCTCGCAAGCGAGACGCTGACGAATTAATTTTACAAAGTATTATACAATTACCAGTTTTTTTGGCGTCTAATTTCTATTCATTTAAATTTTGTTTACATTGAAACATGAAAAATACCCTTTTTTCTCGATTTCGATCTTATTACATTACAATGATATATATTCTTTTGTTTAAATTTTAAGTTGTTTGTGTCGTTTTCTCTGTTTTTTGTTTGTTCACCTAAAATTCTTATATTCAAAATGTTCTTTGGTATTGAACAATGGCATATAAATTGGTTTCTTCCTTTCTACATTCACCTACAATTTCTTTTTTTTTTACCAGCAGTGTTTCGCTTCTAATAAAGTTAAGGCAAGTAATTTTCCTTTCATTTTGTGTTTTGTTTGTTTTGAGTGAGTGTGTTCCGGTGCTAAAAATCTAACATTAAAAACCAAACGACCTCTTTTAGCCATACGGATCGAAAATGTCGGCTATTCGTAGTTCACCTCACATTCATTATGTTTTGTTTGTATGTTTACCAGTTGGAATTTGGAATGGTCTTTTCTGCGCCGTATCTCATTCTTTGCTTCTATGTTTCTCTCTGAGTTTGTATATAAATATGTGTGCCTGTGTTTAAACATCCGGACCTCATTTTCCACAGCTTTAGAATTTAATCATCTATGGTATCGTAAGCATTTTGTTGATACAAAAAGCGACAATAGTAACAATTACAACCGATTAGCAAACGAATCGGATTCAAGCGAATGCTTCGTTCACTAAACGATGCTGTTGACGATGACACAGTGTTAATTGTATGCTAGCATTTTGGTATAAATGAATTGCGGCTTGGCAATAAGCATAGAATACTTAACGCCATTAGCATGTGCCAGGCCGAATGAACTATAAAGTAATTGTGACGAGTTTGTAAAAATGCGTAACAAATTAAACCGCACATCACCAAAACCATGCCGATCGGCAAAAAGATCGATAAATAACGTCGGGCTGGAAAACATTTATGCGTACGTTTGCATCGATAGCCCCAACTAATCGATATTAGACAAATGCCAGTCAGTGCTGGTGCCAAAAATACCCACAAGCTTTGCTTATTCAATTCCGTACCAAATGCAATTACAACAGCACCCACCATATGTAAAATCGATACAAATGTTTGACGAATATTTGCCATTGCAACGAGTGTGACAAAAATTGCAAGGAGGCCACAATAGAAATCGGCAAATTGTAATACGCCAATTTTCACCAAACAAAAGCTATACTCATCCTCACCGGAATCGCAAGCATGATAAAATATCGAAAAGAACATTGCAAAAAAGTAAATAATGCCTTCGGTAAAGTATTTACGACGTACGGCTATATAAATGCTCGGTATAAATAGTAAATTACTGAGTGTGAGCAACAGAAGTGCAAGTAAAATGGAGAAGCTTGACGGTACTTGACTGTCTTCAGTGCAATCCCAACCACGATAGCCTTTCATACAGAGACACGTTGAAAATACAAATCCACCCGACATATAATGATAACAACGACCATAACGACCACAACGGCCAGCAACACACGGACTCGATGAAATGGTAAAAACTGCACTTGCATTGCACGAATCACTGTCGGCCTCCACTGATTGTTCGGTTGCGTAACGATGGTGCATCTCAAATTTGCGGGCCATCTCTTTGTGTTTGGTCGTACATTTTGAATCCATTAGACATTCTTTCACTTTAAGCGTATCCGATTCACTCAATTCACTCAAGCACCGTGCATCGCCTATACATTTCTGATAAAAATCAGTTCGATTGGCACATGCACATGGTGTACGAACGTTATGTAAATGATCAACATACTTTTTGATAAAATCTTTAACGCTGTCAATGATCGTGATGCGACTGGTTTGTGCACCATGACAAAATAAACCGAGCGTTACATACCATTGGCCACCTTCAGGAAATGGAACATGGATTAGGCCGGTGCTTGTGTCTTCATTTGTATTGTTCATAATGCTTGCTGCGGGAAACACATGCTGTCCGTATACACATTGATTTGGCCACTTTGGTATGGCAGCCGCATTCAAGTGCATGCATATGATTATTGTTTGATTACTACCTGAACCATTATTATCGATGCCATCATCATTTTCATCCGAATGATTTAATTCAAAATTCATGGCATCGATGCCATTGTTGGGTTTACCATCGTCTAATGCATGGCCGGGTGCATCATTCAAAGCGTCATCGTTAATGTGAACGAGCTTCTCAGCAACAGCAACATCGCTTGTGATTCGACTGCTTCGGGTTTTAACAATCGATGCAGCCGATGCGGCTGCAGCTAATGTTGCATCATGTAAATTATCTTTCATAACAACGGCAAAGCTTAGTGTACCCCCAATGTCAAAAACATTGCCAACATCAAAACGAAAACCAGTTGTAATGCCGGCCGTTAAATTGATAAAAGTTGGAATCGTTCCATTGTCATCCGGCAATAAATCGTAGTCGAACATAAAGAATTCGCGATAAGTTTGCCGAAGCAATGTATGATAATTAATTTTCCTCGGTTTAGCTGGTATCTTGACGTTTGGCTTGAAATCGATGTCCTTTTCATCTGCAGTTACTGCAGCAGTAGCAGCAAAATCATCATCATCATCATTACTATCATTGATACCGTCCGCATCCGTAGCAATGCTATTGGCATCTGTAGTAGCGGTAGTGGTGGTGGTGGTGGTGGTGGTTGGCTGGTTTAAATGTTGGTCGACCAATGATGATGAATTGGAATTTGATGTGTTGACCGTACGATTTACATTCTCTGACCCTGTACTGCCGTCCCTATTTATATTACTACTCCGATTGCTACTGCTATCGTCTTTATTACTGTTTAAATTTGCCGTTGATTTATTTTCATTCGGTCCATTTTCCGATGGTTCCACAACAGCAATCGGCATTTCATATATAAATTGCAAACCTATGCTAAAATTTACAAAAATATTATTTTCCATAAACTGTTGTCGCTTCTCTTGTCGGGCCTTTGATTTGAAAGCTTTAATGTTGTTATTGCTACTAATACTACTACTGCTGCTGTCGTTGGTGCTGCTGCTGTTAAATGTTGTTGTTGTGGCGTTTGTTGTATTGATGGCGCTGTCATTGTTGCGATTCACAAAACCGATTTCAATATAATGCCATACATTTTGGTGTGGATAAAATTCGATTTGATATTCGCTGGTTTTATTTGCATAAATGACAGCACTGTGAATAAAATGTTTTGGTGTTGGTAATGCGTTTGCCTGCACATGAATTACAATCGCCTGACATTGGTTACAAGCTCGCATTATGTTGAAGTGTAATCCAACCACATCCACATAACGTGGCACAAAAAATTTATAAATTATCGATGGTGCCGGGTTTGAGGTCTTTGATTTATCTGCATTTGCATTGGTTGTGTTGCTGCCAACCGCCGAACTACTGATTGAAGCCGAACTATTGCTGAAGTTACTGCTGCTTGAGCTGGTGTTGCTGCTGCTGCTGCTACGCTGGTTGCTCTTATTATGGTTGTTGGCATAACGGTCGTTAGCGTATCCATAAAGTGTATTATTATACATTAATCCGTTGTCAGCATTTAGAATGATCGGTTTAACACTAACCACAGACATTTCAGACAATAGTAATGTCTCACATGAAGCGGCAAGGCCTATGATTCCAAGTGAAGGTGGACACCATGTTGGAAAAGGGAAGGAAACGAGAAAAAAAAACAAGAATCAAATATTTGAATTAGTTCACACAAACATAAATTACATTCGAATGGCTTAGCATCTAAAACTATGAACCGAATGAACAAACGAAAAAAATAACATTCTGTGATAATGCGTATTTATTGCCAAAGTTGGTAAATGCACTAATTGAACCTCGAACAAAACTTTTCCAATCGAAACGACGACAACAAACGAAGAAGAAAAAAACAACCCAAGAATTATGACCATTTCTCTTTCACTTAATTAAAGTGCCTATTCAACTCACATAATAATAATAATAATGTTTCAACGCACATATTAGTGATAGAAAGTGGCGGTGGTGGTGGTGGTGGTGACAACAACAATAGGTTTTTCGGTTAACGCTCGATGAGTGCGAGTTATTCAATCTCACAGGAGCTTTTGGAGAGTGGCAGAGAGAGAGATGGGGGTCACTTGACGCATATATGACATTCGTGCTTTAATTCCCCCTTTCATTATTTCTGATGACACATTTTGAAAAGCCATTAATTAAGACTCGATGGCAACATATATTTATTAATGGTATTGAGGAAAATAAGTATGGTTTACATGTAATGAATGTGATGTGTAAAAATGAATAAACCGTGATTTCAATGGAAAAATGACGAAATATAAAAGAAAAATGAATTGAATTCAATGAAGAGAAAAAAAAGAACCAGAATAAAAGAGTCATTACAAATGAAAAGAATATTTGAACTGAACTTTGTTCATACGAGAAATTCGAGACTATAATATAATTAACGAATTGTATTCCATTTCATTTAGAATGCCATTGATTCAGGCATTGATTGCACAAATGTAATCAGTATCAAATGCATTGGACCGTATTAATTCGTATCAAGTAATTTTATTGCACCAAATTGTTATTGAATATTTGTGTAGCATATAACAAACGATTGCCGAAGTTTTGAATTTAGAGCACCGAGTGCATGTGTACAGACAGAGCGAGATAGAGGGAATAAAAATTCAATATTAAAAAACTACAGTCGCATGTGATAAAACGGTGACACATGCATTTGCACTCTAAATATATGACATTTGATGCAAGCATAAAAATTGATCCCATCATTGCAACAATGGCTGATATATTAATATTGCATTCTATTCAATGCACCGAGCGACATGTGTGTGTGTATGTGTTGTGTATGCACACTGATATAATATGTGACACATGTGAAATAAATCGAATACCGTTATCTGGCCAGAACAAACGGTCAACGTTGCATTCATTGCAATTTTGTTGGGGATTTTCATCAGAGTCAAAGCGCAAATATGAACATTGTTTCATTTTCCAAAACATTCATTGGACGACAAAACATTTTTGAGGTACATTAATAGCCAAGCTAGTCATAAATGTGAACGAAATGATATATGTGTACTCTGTACAGTGTAACATTCCATCTGGTCACACAGACATGCCCAAAGAGACTATTCAAACATAGAAGCTAGAGCGAGGGCGGAATGAAGAGAATGAGAGAGAGCGGGCGAATTTGTTTGCAAAATAACAGGTTATATGCTAGGGGGTGGACACATGGAATATTACTTGAGATATTCACCGAAATTGAAGGTATTCTTGGTATTCTTGGTATTCTCAGTTTTAGACGAAATGTCAATGCATTCAGCAACGTCTCACAATGTGCATATATGAATATTATCTTCCAAATATTAAAAAAACTTTTTCAACGCTATGAAGTGTATTATTTCAATTGGTTTAATAAATGCAAAAACAATTTTGATAAAAATGACAGAAAGAAAACAGAAAAAATTAAAATAAATTTCGAAATGGTGAATGTTAAAACGAAATGGAAAAAAACTTGAAATCTTTATTACCGATATCAATTTGACATTTGGTAATCACGGTATTCACATTTTTAGTACAAGTAATCTTCAAATAAGTAAGTAACTGTCGTATTTGAAAATAGATAGGTATTATGACAATTCATTGGTATTCATTCATTCTCTATTGTGTCTACCCCCTAGGTTATATGTATCTTGAGTTCAATAGATTAAACATTTACTTTGCAGTGTCAGGACATCGCATATTGGATTTATTGTATGTTCCGTTTGTGATATCCGATGTCGGTATATTTCTTGTTGCCGATGCATTTTCTATGTGTAGAGTATGTGTGTGGTTGGAATATATGATTTTCGATTTATTTGCATATGCATCGAATAGATCAAACATCGGTTGATGCGGAAAAAATAAAGAAACATCGTCGACAAAGGCAACATTGAATGGGACAGGTAAAGATAGTAGATAATTAGTGAAAGAAAATACAGTAGGAACGTTAATTATAATACGATGAATTCATTTTCCTCACATGCTTAGCAAACACATCTAATAAACACTTCTTTACAATAGGAGACTTACAACGTTTATATTTATCGCATCGTAGCGTTGCTTTCATGATTAAATTTCCCTGTCTTTTATGCTATTGTACGTCTTTATTTTCGGTCTAAAGTCGATTATAGCCATATAAGATATATAACAATGAGCATGTGAGCGGTGCTCAAGCACACAAGCATTCATGGCTTAACGCATATTTTCGTTATTCCATTATAATGTGAGTGTCGTCACAAAGAATGTGTGTGTGTATGATAAAATGGCATTCAAATACATGTCATGGGTGAACTCAATTATGTTTACGTGTTTTAAATGATTATGGCTTAACGTTTAGAATGGTGCGAACAATATTATTTGTTATGAACATAAAATAACCTTTAATCAGGCTTTTTGTTTGGCATAGATGGCAGTTCATTTTTAGAACATACACAAGTTATGTCTTAAGATCTTCATTTCAGTTTTGCATTGAGCGCATATCCATTGAAATCGATGGGAAAGCTTAAGCCACACACTAGAGAACGAACAAAATGGGGAAAATCATCCGTTTATTGTTTGCCTTTCATAAATACGATTCAACGATTGTCACACGCAACATGGAACGACGAAGCGTACACAATTTACACAAAAAAGGTGTAAATACCGACATATTCAATGGATATTCGAGGCATGAGGGTTTGGCAAAACGGTAATGAATGAAATAATTTTCGAGATTCAAACCGAAACGGGTGCGACGCAATTGATATTGTCTAAAGATAACCAAAAGCTGTACGGTTCGCTATTACTCAAGCGACATGCCAACACCATTATTTCGACTTTTGTTTAACACGCGCGTGTGTGTCTGTGTGTGCTTTGGGTGGTGCAAATGCGACACATTCATCGAAAAGGCACGATAATTAAAAGTGAAAAGCGAGAAAATCTCATTTCAAAATTGAATGCGACGATACGCAGGTATCGGATGAAAATCATTCACGGATTTATGCTTTTGTGATTTGGGCAAATTAACGAAGCGAAAGAGAGAAAAAAATACGGTAATTTCTGCTCGGGAGGGGTGTTTTGCTTACCTTGTTGCTCAATTCGATCGTTACTTGGATCTGTCCATGAAATGAACGCCACCGCATACCAATCACCTGTATTCGGGCCATCGATGCTCATCCTTCTCATCGAACCATCAGACTTGAATTGCAAATTGTATATCTCGAATCTGAAAGACCAACAAATTGACAAATGAACAATTTTAATTTTAAATTTACAACATTCATTTCGATAGCACTAACAAGGCACGAATACTTGTGTGTTTTGTGGCGTGTAAATTACTCAAATTAAACAAAAATAGAATAAAATAAAATGGTAATTAATTTGAACTTTAATTAAAAATATGAAATGCCATAACGGTTGTCAAAATGAATGTTTTTCGTTGTGGACTAAATAAAATTGCCTCAAATTATGGTACACTTAATTAAATATGGTGATAGGTTAAGTGAAAAAAAAAGTGGTGGCAAAAGTGAGAAGGGACACGCAAGAAGCACTCACATAAGCTCGTTTATATTCGGGGTGTTGGCCGATTTATTAAATTGAGTGCAAAGTGTACTGAGCACATGAATATTAAATGCAATTAATAACTATCAATTCCATTAAAATGGAAAATCTAGGTGCGTGAACACATACTGTTCCCAGCAGATACGCACGCAGACAAAATACTGTTACTGTCTGTAAACATTACTAAAGCTTAATGAAGCAACTGACCGGCATTAAGTTGATTTAAAATTATCAATGCATGTTAATAATTAGCCAGCTACTCTGTACATGGTGCGTGAGTGTGTTTCTCGATTAAATGCGTTCAGCACACTGACGATGGCTTGGAATATTCGATCCCAATTTAGATAAAATTAGATACATTTTCCATTTTCATTGAATATAATTTTTTTTCCTTTCATACATTTTCTGTATATATCGAGTTTAATTGGTTTTACCCATTTTCCGCGATTCATACTCTCTCTCTCTCTCTCTCTCTCTCTCTCTCTCTCTTTTGTTTCAGCCTGATGAGGAAGCCATTTTCACACTCATAAAATAATTGTTCAAAGCATGTTTATTCATTGCGACAACAAGAGGAAACAAAGGTCACTTTGCTTTTATTCCACAATTTTCCGTTCCAACATGATGTTAAACGGATTTTTGCTACGTAATGCAAATGTACACTCGCATAAAGCATTCAATGGAACGGTAATTGACTTGAAATAATTTAATTTGTCTTATAGCTAGATAAAAATTATCGCCGACAGCTTGTCGCTTATTTTCTTTGTTTATTTCTTGTTTTATAATTGTTGTTGTTATTTTTCTCGCTGTGTTTATTCAGTGTCTTTTATTCCTGACTTTTCCTTATCGTACCATTTCTTGGAACCGTTTACGTACATCGTAAATTTACCAAAAAAATACCAATTTCACTCTTAATTTCTTTCTCCACGGAGAATCGTTGCCAAGAGAATGTACAGACAAATTCTATGAAAAAGCGAACACATAAATTTTGGAAACACCATCCAAATGGCCGAATAAGGAAAACAGAGAGAGGTAGCGAGAAAGTGAGAGAGACAAAAAAGAAATACGATGGCCATTCCAATAGAAGCCGCCCAATGGCGCCAATAAAAGTGTACAATTGAACTGAAATGAATTGAGAAAATATGTTAATCATTTTTTCGCTCCCTTTATAAGTGGCTGATAGGCTTCGGAATGGCGGATGTGGAGAATAAAAAAGACGGACTAAATGCCAACAACAAAATGGTCCATCAATAATGCTTTGCCAGCGAAAACGATACGGCATACACAGCAACATACACACACAAAAGCAAACTGAAAATCACTTTTAATTGAATTCCATTTCGGCCGAACGAACATTGTAGCGATAAAGTTTTCCAATTAAATGGTGGCTGATTTTGTTTTCATGCAAATTGTGGCCCACCCCAAATTCATTATTGCTCTGTTGCTTTTCGATATGGCACACTGAAAAATATAAGCTTGGTTGCTTCGTTCACCCATTCGCTGTTTGTTGTCGCGGGAAAAATTTGACGAAGGAGTAACACTCATTCCCAATGTACATCAGCCGTCGAACTTACATCCCATCTCATTGAAACTTGTCGGCAAAGCGATAATTTTGATTCATTCCGTTAATTTTGTTTGGCAAACAATTGATATCAATCTCACTCAGTGTGGCGCTCCGAAATACACCACTTTGCCAAGCATACATATACAATATTCATCGACATTTATGCGGCCGATTACAGCACGCTGCTGTTTATTGAAAATTTATCCTCACACAACACACAATACGCATATACACAATGTTTAACGGTTTGTGCATATTAAAATCGGATATTCTCTTTGCAAAAAGAACTTTATCGACGATTAATTTTTAGTTTTCAAAGCTGAACGAAACATTGAAAAGGCTTGAAAGACTAATTACACTTTGTGTATTTATCACCCGTGTTGAAGAGTTTATCCGGTGATTTTCAGCAATATTTGAATGCTAAACTTTTCGGCGTAAAGATTCGGTTCATAGAACATCGTCAAAGCAAACGCAAAAACCAATACAGTTTTAGATATTGATTTTGCTAAACTTTTGTATTTTCGAGCATTCAATTATTCCAGTTGGCAATGCACTTTTTAATGAATGGCTTCTACCTAGGAACACAGCACATACATATACACAGAGAATCATTCACCGCCCACCCTTTCGTAGTCACATCGACACAATTGAACACATAGAAAAGTATGTAATTAAAACGTACGCTAATAAAACAAACAAGAAATTTCAATTAGCTCACCTTTGATTTGCATGTAAAAAATGTTTGGGAAAAGTTATGTTCTCCGGACTAATTACAGGATAGCTACCAGCCTTTAGGTGCAATGTCACATCTCTCGGCTTGCACTGACGCTCTTCGAAATCCGAATCGAAACGAATAACAAATCGAAAAAGTGGCGAAAAAGGAAGAGAGAGAGAAAAAAACAGTTAACAATTAATAATTGATTTTCGAATTTTTGAGATTTTTAGCGTGAGAATTGAAATGGATCTTTTCTGCTTACGGAAGGCACTTTTTGTTTCCTCATATGCTTTAAAGTTGAAATAAGCGGTTCGAGTATCGCTCGGCACAACGAAATGCAATATGCTCACATCCTTGTATGCGGTGTATTTAAGTAGAGTGTTTGATGGTAGTCGAACTAAAGGAATTGGTTCTGCATCCGATTCGCCATGAATTTGCATGCACAGTTCGCACAGCACAATCACAATAAATATCCATTTGATGGATTTTTTCATTGTTTTATCACAATTATCGATCGGCATTTTTACATTTGCATATGGAAAAAGTTTCGCGAATAATTCGAATAAATCGATCAAAAATGGCTGGTATTTAACGGTCTCCGTTATCTCGTTTTTTTTTCTCTCAAAAGCTCGCACTTAGTGGCATTACGCGAATATTGTTTTAAAAAACTAAAATCACTTTTTTGACTGTGTAATCTGTGCAATGAATTTAGTTGACGATGGTTTGATGCTACTTCATTTTTGGGCACTATGACTGACACTGGAATCTCTGTAAAGATATAAAACAAATGGATCACGTTAGTTCAAATGTATTGTCATTTATTGACGATAATCAATTTAGCCTAGTTTTTTTATAAATAATAATTTTACGGCTCGTAAAAATTTATAGCTATGAATAACGTGTTGCAACACGTATAGCTATTAAATTTTGGTACTATTTTCGGCGACTTTGTTTACGGATCAATTTTTTACTTGGTTATCAACTCACAAATAGCCAAAATAAATGAATTAATAATAAGTGATAAAAATACGTCCAGCGTTTAATACGGTCATCGAACATTTGAATTACAAATCTCATTCTAACGATAATATGTCAAAGGTTGCAACTTTTTTTGTTCACAGCGGTATATACTAGATTTTGATTCTAAACAGTTTGAACGGGTGTGTTAATGATACACTTTCCGCTGATGCAAACACACTCACAATGAATCCATCGAATTGACTTACCCAACGATCACAATTGATACACACAAACCGTATTAATATAATCATTTTACTGCGTTCGCTTCCTAACCGTTTAAACTATTCGCTAAAATTAAACAAATGAAGACTTTCAAATTGTTCTGAACAAAGTACGAGAATATATTATTCATTTGTCGAATTCAAAGTTAGAACATGTCGAAGAACAACAAATTCATTTCGTCTAAATTCAATGCAAACAAAACTCACTGAGATTCACTCTCTCTTTTATTCTATTCTTCATACAGTCTCTCTCTCTCTCTCTAGTCCCGTCAGTTAGTAAACACACAAAATCCAAAAATTGATCAAATGCACTTTATTAATTAAATCCACCCGGAGAAGAGTCAATTTCGTTCGCAAACTTGAATCGTTATAAATTGTTTCAATTCATTTCAACACAGTTTTCACTCTGTTGCGCTCTTTCTATCTTTATCTCTCTCTTTCTCTTTTGTTAGTAACAAAGATGTGAGCATGACATGCCGAGAGCGTTCTCGCGAATGAGCCAAAATTCAGACAAGAGAGGACGTGAGTGGGGGACGCGCTATTGCACACATACATATTGAAACAACTCAATTCAATTAGTGCAATTTATTTTCGGGTTCGGGTTTTTAAGTGAAAAACTTCTCTGGCAAATATTCATTTGTGTCTGTCGCGCTTGAATGTGATGCTTCAGCATACACACACATTTATCTACTACAATGACGACCAAAATCGAAACATAGTCGAAAAGCATTCGTTACTCGACCGCCCTAATGAGTCTTATCAACATAATTTTCGAAACTGCTGCTACTCTCAATCACTCAGTCGCCGAACGTTTACTAAATCGCTGTGCACCGCAAAAAGCCGATTCATGTTTAATTTTATCAAATCAAAACATTTGGCACACATTCCAATATCAATTCATTGCTATGCTTGTTATATATATAATATATAAATTTTTAATCGTGACGATTCTTCGACGACAGCAGTAGAAGCAAGAAACAGTATAATTCAATTCTTGTTAAATTTTCTATTCATAGTACATCACTGTTCGGCTTTTAATGAAAAAAATTGTGTTGGATTAAAAAAAATTCAAAATCATACATCGACTCACTGCACTGGCAATAATAACACTGAATTCCATAAGGTAATATGATTTTAGCCGTCGCCGTCCATTCCGTATCAAAAATGACGTCAATCAAAGCGATAAAACAATCAAAGTGCTTCGCACGTACGTTGAACGTATACTGTTACTGCACCCGTTATTTTCACATGTAACTTATATCATTTTATTCAATATCAACAACAATAAGTTATGTGTGCGGCAACGCTTTTTCATGCTTGAATTCGTTTTTGATAAAATTTAACAATAAAATACAAAAGAGATTCTGATTCAATAAACTAATTATTATCTTTTATGAACACATTTAAATCGGATTTCCTCGAATTCGAATAATCGAAATGCGTCACTATAAATTCTTTTGTTATCGCACTGATTGAATTTGTTTGAAGAAATATTGACCGTTCATGGATATTTTTTATTGTTATGGATTTAATATTAAAATTGTTGACGGGAATTCTAGCATTTTTCACATAAACTCTATTATAATATCTCAAATGACTTCGAGTCTAAAATGAGTCATATTGATTGAATCCACCATTTTTTAGTCTTGCCGTATAATCAACACAATATTAATATGACTTTTGATTGAGCTGACATGATGCCATTTCTCAGAAGACTAAAATTTGATTACATAATAATAATGAAAAATGTAGAGCAAAAAAACATGAGTCTTCTTAATGAAATAATAAATCTTCTAGATCACTATGATTCCGGTTTTCGTTGGATGTCAATCTTTCTCGAAATTTATACTGGTTTTAACGAAACAAAATTGAGTCATTATTTTTCAAGTTTTAATATCTCGATTGCATTCAAAGAACACAATGCTCCAATTTATTTATCAACAGAACACGAAATTCAAGCAACGAATATTTTTATGGTTTTGCTGTCTCGACCATTTAATAGTTTACCATTTATGAAAATATTATATCATTCAAAAGTATAGGTTATTTACCAAACGCCGCAGGTAATATGGATCTGAATGTTAAATGAGATTTTTTTTACCGGTTCTTGTTCACTTTGCATTGTCCAACAAAATATGATGGAAATTATCAAAAACTTTGTATCTAAATATGTGATTTTGAATTTTTCGAATTACACAATTTGTAATATGTTTATGAATGAAAACAACCATTTCTAACACGAAAAAACGAGGTAAAAACTAAGAATTTAGCATAAAATCGAAAAATGTAATCCATTTTTTTTTTGTATTTTTAGTTCAATGTTGAAATATCACAATATAACCAAAATAGATTTATATAGAATTATAATAGAATTGGATACTGCAAAAAAATGTTATCTCCCAAAAATTGGATTCAAAATTATTTATGTATGAGAATCACAATTTTGATTTTCATGAGATCATGCTTTCAAATCACAGTCAAACATTATGTCAACTTGAATTTAAGCCAATTTCAAACTAAATCAATCAATTTGGTATAGTGCATGAATAATGCGCCAATAAATTGAGGAACACTGATTGGAAATTAGCACAAATAAATTATATTACACTTGGAAGTTCATTGACTTGCTAGATACAGGTATAATCAATAAAATGTTGTTCGCAAATTTACTTGACAGTCTACCTAAGTTAAATAAAATCGCATATTTCCATTAAAAGTTGAAATGAGAGAAAAACATATCTCATTTCAAAATCAGGTTAAAAACTTATAAAAAACATAGCATATAATGGCATCGTCATGATCAGAAATATGCTACAGTGATGAAATATGGATTGTGCATAAATGACTTTTTTTCTCTTTGAATGACTTCATCGTACACAGTTCATATATGCTGAAGAATAAATCGGAATATTTCGAGAAAAAAGCTAAAAAAAATCATCGGATTTAGGTTCTTGAAAAATATAAGTAAAAAGTGTCCTCAAAGAAGCATATCTTGATCTCCGTTCACCTCTGTGCGAAGGTAAAACGGAATCATTTATAAGCACGTGAAACGATAAAAAATTGTTTTTTCCCTCTTCTGCATTCTTATGCCTTTAAAAGGAAGAAGAAGAAGAAAAATAACAACAACAACATGACACGAATTTGCCATTCATTCATTCAAAAGACACAAGACACTTTTATAGTGTTTAATTTTAAACACACTTTAATGACAAGTTGTATATGCTATTTGTTTGGTTTGTGGCTTGAATTGTTCAATAGCTTGGGATAATAAGTCAGTGTTTTTGCGTGGTATGCACGGTGTGTTTATGTGATGTCGAGAAGCATTTTTATTTATGTAAATTGAGTCAAACGATTGGACTGCGCATCTGCTGTTGTATCGTGATATGAGAAGACATACGAACGACAGAATGTCGGATAGGCGCTGATTAGATGCTATAGTCAAGGTTATTGTTGTCGATTCATTAAATTATGGGTTTGTTTATGTCTTCTATGTTCAAGAGAGAATAACGACTACAGAATAGTTTTGTTGATGTCAACATATTACAGGGTGTTTCAAAAATTCAATTCAAAATATCCGGTTCAAACAAATCGATGGTATGATATAACTGTATTTGCCCCGAATTTCAACAGAAAACAAAAATTCAATCAAAGTTGGCCAAAAAAAAAAGTTGAATAAATAAACACACTCACACCCATTGCACATATTTATGCGACAATCACAATGCATGCACAGTGTTTTTACTTTTTCTTTGGGGCCTCTTTTGTATCGGTGCTATTTACAGTGTTTATTAAAAGAAATAAAATGAAATACCGAGAAGAATGACGGTCGATGAGACCTCATCGCTGTTGAACTCTTCAAGGACAGATCAACTTTCTTTTTTCGCGTAAATGCGTGAGAATGGCACTTAAGACATTTATATTTAACAAACAACCGTAGAACGGAGAAGTGCCGAACAAAAAAACCAACTTTAGATTCACTTTTCTTATGATGAAATTCAATTTTGAACACAATGAATGTTGGTTTATCTTTGTCATGCTGAGCTCCCACGAATATTTTGCTTTGAGATCATCGAGATATGATGAAATTCACAGAGTCAACGAGTCGTGATACTGAAAATACATGAACAAACTTGTAAATTCTACCATGTATTCAACATTTTTTGATCGATGTCGTTCGACATCGACAGTTATGGGCAAGTATTTGATTGGTATTCAATTAGCATTTGCTTGTATACATGTTGCACCTAGTTGCTTTTTTCATTAGATTTTTTTTTTTTTGCATAAACAATGGAATAATATTCTCCCAATATTTAAATGAAATCATTCAATACAAAAAGAAAAACAAATCAAAGTGTACACAGAGAGCCACAGCTAAATGCAGGTGTGTATTGTGCCGTGTGTATTCAACGCTGTTCGTGTCGTACGAAAGACTTTCATGAACTCAAGTCAAGTGATCTGTTGAGCATACGCCTCTATGTGTTCGTGTAAATGCTTGCATATGTCTGCCCGTACACGTAATGCTTTTTACACACAAACATGCGAAGCGATGTCTTAGCGTAACCGTGTGTTTATATCATGTCGATATTGCATGTATTATGCTGAAAGTATGGGCACACCAATACAACGAAAGCAAAAGCGATCGCATACACGATCAATGTAAAATTGTGGTCAGTATTCATCGGAGTGCCGTGTCGACATAATGTGAAACGATCGATTCGCGCTGATCGAGCTCAATTTGATGTTATTTTCTGTTTATTTTATTTTTGTTGCTGCTTTTATTGATTTTGAATTTTTACGTGCGACGTATTTTGTGTGCGTATAAAAAAGAGTGATTCATCGATTGTGCACAGTCAAAAAAATCGATCGAAAAAATTAAATGTGCTGAAGAGAATAAGAAGTGATTTTGTGACACAACAATAAAATTCGATTGGTTTTTTTTTTATTTATTTTCAAAAAATGTACGAGGATGAGTTGAACCATTTCTATTGTTTGTTTGAGTCATTTTCACTGAATACAATATTGAGAGAGTTTTATGTAGCAAATTCTATACTATTGTGCAATTGTGTATCGATGATACTTTTTTTTTTGGTTTGAGTGAATGTGTTAATCTATTTGAATCGTAATTGTGCCATACATAACATAAAATGTAAATTTTTTTGTTAATACCGAACGATAAACGAATAAGAGAGAGAAAGAGAAAAAAACTCGAATAAATAGATTGAAAATTGCTGCAGTGGCATAAGTACAATAGAGAGATAAACAACCAGAAGCTTAGCAATACAGCAAAATAGAAGAGAAAAACAGCAACAACAATACCAAAATGTGCTCTATCTTGAACAAATGAACAACGACGAACAATGAAATGAAAAAAAAATGAGCAGAGAATCCATGAGCGAAACGGAGATGAGCACGGAAATCTAGCTCGCTATCGTGCTAACTTTGGCCATTCAGCAAATAGCGCAGCAGATTGGAATCATTGCGTTGCGCTCGGCGGACGTGAAAACATATTTCTTTCACTCTGTTCAGTGATTACCAATTGCCATTCCATGTCTCTCTGTGTGTGTGTGGTGTATGTGCTTGTGTTTGTATGTGAAAGCTATAACACATTGACTCAAAAACAGCACCAGCAACAACAACAGCACTCGAACGAAAAAAAAAAATACCCAAAACAATTAAACTAAAGCATTCGCGTGAAATATGCATTACAATTTGAGAAAAAGCAATTTCAAATAGCCATACCAAAACAAAAACATATTTTTCAAACACGTACGCCGCAACATTTTCTATTTCAAAAAATTATTTATTTGGATTTCGGTGTGTGTCTGTGTATGTCTCTGTTGCTTTGACAATGTTGTCGTTGTTGTTGGTCGGTGCTGGTCGCTGTGCTATTCACAGAGTGCAGTATGAATGCACATTTTCTCAATGAGCATATAGCAACAGCAGCAAATAATCGGCCGAAAAAAAGAGTCGAGAACTCGAACACTTTGGTCTGGAAACTTGCCATTGTACCGTCTCGCGCGCAAGAGACGATGTATAGTGTGCATTTGTATTTGTCGGATCTGCGGATGAGTGAGGTTTTCAAATGATTCGAACCGAAGTCTTTTGTTATTAAATTTCTATTTTTTTTTTCGTGTGTGTCTTTCTTGCTGGTCGTTCGTTCAAAATTTTGAACTGTACATATCGTGCTGTATGCGGTACTTGGTTTGCTTTTGTTTTCGATTTTGGTTAAGTCAAATGTTAGCGAACTGTAAACGTGCCCATACGTTCTGTATGAGTGTTTGGAGTGTGGTCAGTCTTTTTTTACGTCGTGGCGGCTTTTTTTATTCTTCAGCATCGGTATGGGTTATCGTGACTTTGTACATTTTTGAGCGTATAACGGTCGACGGTTTGCGCGCAAGCACGCACTGTACGGAGCGAGCATACACACGCCACAAAATGAATGGTCTGCTAATGAAATGAGTGTCGCGTATGGTAAACGATTTTCAGCTCTCAGCCACACTAATCATTTATTCAAATGAATATATATCAGCGATATATTTTGTGATGTATCGCTTCAATGGTCAATAATTCAAATTTATTTCGCATTCAACGAAAATATATCTCGTTTTTATTGAGATCGTTCGCATTGGAGTTTTTTTTGTCATAGATTTATCAAATGCCAAGCATTCAATGGCTATGATTTGATTTAATTTGCTTTCAACAATAAGAGAAATGGCATTCTCAAACAGACAATGTTAGCCATGGGTTATATTTTTCAACACTCAATTCGATTTTATGCTATCATGATTTCGTTCCAGTTTAGTAAATTCTTTATATTGGAAAAAAATGCTTGTGCAATACATTTCACCGCCGCTGAAATGTCGATAAACCATTCGCCATTTATTCTGGGTTTTTCCCATTGTTGTTCGGTTTCATGATTAAATTTGATGAGCTATTCACTGGACGATCCAAGCAGATGGACGAGATAATGAAATGTGAAATAAAACAAAACAAAAAACAGTGTTTATTGTCAACATATGCAAATAAGCAATTGAGTCAATGTACGAATTTTCCCATTGCGTTATTTTTACAAAAAATCGTGGGTTTTTGGTTGAAAAATTCAAATCATGTCACATGAACTATAGTAATTCATTCAAGAAGTTCAACAAATAATGAACCAAAACAAACATACATTTTCATTTTATGTTCTGTTCTGTTTCTGTTCGGCTTCTATACATTTAATTAGCAAATGAAAAGCAGCTGGTTGATTTGAATGTTCTCAACATGTTAATAATTTTTTTTTTGCCAACATTTACTCGCGTGCAATTACACATTCGACATTCCAAAAAATGTAAATACATATTTAATGGCAACTGCAGCGCAACACACAAACGACAAACAAAACAAAATGACAAACAAGCAAACGACGAATTGAGCGACGAGAAAAAAAAAACATTTACAATTTCGGTCTCCATTGTCATTGTGTCGTTTATTTGTGCGGTGCTCTGTTTCCTCTCGTTTGCAGAAAAATACATTTTTTATTCATGTAAATGCCGTTGCCATCTCATTGTGCATGAACTTTACAAGTGAAAATAAATAAATATGGAAAAGAGATAGGCAGTGGCAATTGAGGTTCATGTTTTGATTGAACATTTCAAAAACGATTAAAATCTCAAACCTTTTGTGGCCAAACAAATAAAATGAAAATTAACAGTCTTTAATAATAAGTTTATCAGTTCCTAAAAATGAACGCAAATACTTTCACCGTCACGAGCAAGTCATTTACGAAAAAAAAAAAACCGGCAGCAATGAGTTCCGGATGTGTACGATCAAAACACACAGCAAAGCCATAAAAGTATTTTGAAAACAAAAACGATAATGCATAATAGAAAATCGCATTTCGTTTACGACGTGATATCTCCGCCACATCATATTCTAATTAAAGTCATGTAAAATATTGCGAATTGCGAGACGATGATGTACGGTCGGCAACTGATGATGATACGTGATCAGTAGTCGTTATCGAATATCATAAATCATTTGTTACTTGAAATCAATTGTTCCATTCATAATCGGCACAAAGAAAAACCAACCGGTCACACTGTCCGTGCATTGAATAGCGATGGTGGATTTTAAATGCAATCGTGTGTACTGTATTATATGTGCTATAAAGAAAATCGATCATGTGTTAAATTCTCTTGATTCCATAAAAACGCTGTGATGTCTTCATACATGTACTCTGTTGAGTGACTCTTTTTGTTTCATGAATGTAATGAACATAAACTAAACCTTTTTATCGGCTTAATCATAAAAAAAATGGTATGAGAATCAAGCGGACGATCGAGAGCGAGAGAGAGAGAGAGAGAATGAGAGAAGAAGGCGACGTTTTTGTTAGCATTGGAATGTATTTCCTTACTTGGAAGCTCGTCATTTGGTCGAGCCATTGCCAGATATATTCAAGTCGCAACAAGTTTGCATTTCGTTTCGTATCGAGGCGAGCATTTATCGTTGATTGTGATACAATGTTTTAACGAAACGTTGTTTTTAACAGAGCAAATGTACAATGTTTTCAATCACGAATACGTATTTAAACGTTTTCATGCAAAGTAGAAAATATCAAGAATATCTAATTGAAAGCATACAAGAAGTGATAAACACGAACGGACATAAAACGAAACGAAATGAAATTAAATGAAAAGAGAAATTGTTGAAGACTGCATTTTTCAGTTGTTGTTGCTGTTACCATTGCTGTTATTATGAAAAAACTGTTCGCTTGTAGTTTCGTCCAATCATCTTTTGCACAAGCCAAGAGCACACCATTGTCGAGCACCGATTTCTATATATACCAGTTTAAGTGAAGCCATTCTATTTTCGAATCGTTTCTCTTCGATGCGATAAGCATCCAAATGAATTAAATCATTTCGATGTGACTTTTAAGCGTAGTAACATTCATCTTAAACTGCTTTCAACATTACAATTTCTTCAACACTCTGATACTCAGATAACCATCAAATCATAAGATCGTGAAATTTGTTTGTTTGCGGTGCAAATGAATCAAATTGATATAAATTTTTGTGTGGAAATTAATTGAATGTTTTAATGTGACACATTTTATTTGTTGTTTATTTCATTGCAGGCACAAATTTTATGGATAAATCAATTTTATGCGCAGAGTATTATAGCCCACTGCAAACGAGAGCAAGAGAGAAAAAAATAGAAGAAGAAAAATGATATTTTTGGAATAATAAAAGCAAATGGGAGCCAACGCCAATTTGGGTAAAACGCCAGCGATTGTGACTATGAAAAACATAATGATGTGTTCATTCGTTGGGTTTATTTAGTGTTGTCATTGCCTAGACGCGTGCTAAGTGAATAAAAAAAATTACATACACATAAAAACCATACACCACCAACGAATACATAACAACAACAGAAAAATTACCGAAAAAAAAAAGTGTGCCAGAAAAATGCGATGCAATTTTTATGAATATTTTTATTTGACACACAACTAGCAGCAATAACGTGCAAAGTGGAGAAAGAAAAAGCCCCGAAGAACAAATATAAAATAATAAATGCGCTTTTACGAAAAAAAAATATATACGCAGCGTAGAGCGCAGTGGTCATATGTGTGTATATATGGTTTGTGTTTTTAATAATTTCCATTGGGCATAAGTGCGACGAAAAAAAAAAACAGAAGTTTGTATTGTGATTGTGTTTTGGAAACAACAGTGAAATAAAGGCACCGAACAGACGACACAAATAAACAAAATCAAAACAAAACAACGACGACAAAACCGAAAGAAGCGTAGAGAGAGAGAGAGAGAGACGACGCCAAGAAATTCATCTACATTATTAAATAGCATTAAGTGCGGCTACAAGTTACTAGGAACCACCGAATGGCAGAGCCATACCAAAACAAAACGACACACCAAAAAAAAAATTCAATTGATGTAAATTACGTGAGCGAACTAAATCGCGTCTCCATACGCCCAGCAAGCGAGCCATTTATATGGTGAAATTGTGTTCAAGTGAAAGCGAAGAACGAATTTCGTAAAAAGTGTAATATATCGTGAAAAGACGAAAGTAAAAAAAAAAATCATATTAACAAGAAACATATTATCGTGTGTATGTATGTGAATATGTTGTGTAGTGTATGAGCAGCAGTGAATTATTTATTGTTGGCCGTTAACGTATGTAAATGAATAAATGTTCGTCTCGTAATTCTAATTGCGTTCGTGCATATGCGTGTGTGTATGTTTGCGTTGTTGGCATTTGTGACATATGCATTCGTCAAATTTATACGTACATGCTTTCGCCACCGACATTTTGGAATGTTGCAAAATCAGAAAAGTGACTTCAATTTCATATGAATAAATTGTCTTTCGACTCGTGTTCATTGCAAAGCAATTAGTTCGGATAAGACGGATTACTCGACTTTCATATTCGCATACATATCTTAAATAATATAAGTGAATAGGAATAGAGGGAGAGAGCGAGAGAGAGAATGTGAAAGAAGGAGAACGAGGAATAAATAAATGAACGAACCCATTCTTCAATTTTAAAACACAAACACCAACAACAATATGTTTCACTTCACATCAAAATCAATGCATTTCCACTTGACTACGTCATGGATGCACACAATTGTGATATTAATTGTAGTTTTCATTTTAAACACTGGTAAGTTGGCAATTGAGTTTTCTTGAAATAATATACATAACGCACAACACAACAATGTCATTTGCAATTGTGCGAACACAATTCAAAATTTAAAATGATGATGATGATGATGGGAAACAAAACTGCAGTTATACATTTGAAACAAGTGAGATAAAGTAAGAGCGACACATAGACAGATAGAGCGGGAGCGAGAGAGATGGGGCGGAGAAAGGAACTTCATTTTAATGGAGGCTTTTCCAACTTGTTGTTAGTTGATAAAGTCTTAGGAGATGGAATATAGAACATTAACTCGCAAGCCAGTCGGTAAGTGTGTGCATGAGAGGAAAACACTTCCATCCATTGTCACATCCATACACAATAACCAAGTGCTTGGATATCTCGTTTGTTGTTGTTTTTGTTGTTTTTTCTCATCTTCGTCGTCATCATAACGACAAAAACAGTTTCAACATCGACACAATGACTTTTCATAATGACCATTCTAGAATGCGAATCGCATATGCAAAGAAACAGAGTAAAATATCGAGCGAGAGAATCATTTAAAATACAATCATTTGTCATTATTTGTTTAATGTGCTTTTTCTCGATTCACCGAGATAGAGAGAAAAGTTTTGAGCCCCAGCATTTTTATGGTTATTTGCAAAAAATGCAAATCGTCCGGACCATAATAATTGAACGAACACGTTCGTTCAGTTTGGTATTCATTTGAATTAACGCACATTACGCTCTTCCTATGCGTATATCTCTGTACAAAATCGTATCACTGCCACCATAAAAAGATAAAGCCTAAAGCCTTTAGTAAGTCATTTGTAAGTCTATATCCAAAGCCAGAAGCTTCTCAACGTCACAGTTTCGAATTGACAGACGAATGAGCGAAAAAAGTAAGTGTGTATGGTGCGGTGCGTACACCGAAAAGTTAAGACATCGATTTAATCTCTGTTAGAAAATTAGGTCCTAATCAATTCGGATTTCTGGCGTAGTTTCAGGATATTTGACTAATTTCGATGCGAAACAGATAAGCGAAACGGCCCACTAATTACTCGGCAACTCTATAAAACACAGAATTCACGCAATAAATTGAATTTAAGATCTGTCTGTTTAACAAAACTTCGATTAACTTCGGTGGATTGGATTGGGATCGAAACAACATCGTAACAACCACACAGCGGTTGTCTATGTCGCTGTGATTTTGTTTTTTTTTATGTTTGGGTGCTCGCCCGAATCTCATTACTTTTCGATGCAAAACATTATGGGTCGAACATAATTCCGATAATTAATGAAACAACAAAAGAATTTTTAATTCCGAAAAATTTCAAACGCATGTTTTATCATGAACTTGGCTCGCGGGCAACGCAAATAACAAATTGGCTGCTCATTTGTTACCAATTTGAGCATGTTATGTGCGCGCACACCAAGTCAGCGGGAATAAGGTCATCAATCTTTCGGCTTTTATGCGCACACATTTTTCCATGAAACAACGACAAAATTATTTCGAAATAAATTCTAACCGAAAAATTATATATTATCTGTTGTGATTAATCGATTTCAGACACAAAGTTTGCGTTTAATTGAGGCTGACGGGGTGGGAGGGGAGTGGAAATACAGACAAAATATTTGTTTGCGTTTTATTTCTCAATATCCGGATTATAAAATGTGCCAAACGGATTTCGTTATGCTAGCACAGTGCCGCCAAAGCTAATGAATTAATTGAGCAGCTGGTTGAATAATTACGATAATCGCCGTCTCATAAAATGTTTTTTTCAAAATCTTCAAAGAATGTTTGGATGCTGTTCTGTTTATTCAGTGCTCGATTTTCTTGGGTTTTTCTCTCAATAGCTAATACCGGTTTTTCATCCAATAAACGACTTAGCGGTCGCATAGCTAACATGAAGTGTTTTAAATATTAAATTTATAAAACATATTTCCGTGATTAAACTTTGGTTTAAAGTGATTTTTGAGAGAGATTGAGCATGTATTTGTTTGCAATAATTATCATTCGCAATAAAATGAAGCCGAACGGGAAAACAAATGTAATTTCTACTGAATTTATAATTGCAAAAGAGTTTATACGATAAATGAGCACGTTGATTGTGTATTGCGATTGTGCTTGATCCCCTTCCATATAATTGAACGAATACAGGCAAAAAGCATTGAGCCGAACGCGCTTTCAATGTGGTTCAATAATTAAAAAGGTGATAAAATTGTTGTGTACTTGCCTCCAGAGTCAAAGTCTAAACACATTGTGAAAGCCATGAATATCAACAAAGCACATTCACTGCTCTTTCTCTCCACATCTCGCTCTTCTCACCTCTTCAGCTCTAGCTGACAGTGAAAAGCCAAGCAAAAAGAAAAACGAACAAAAATCAGGTTTTAATGGTGTCCGTCAACTTTTTTTCTTTCCACTCTCCACTATTAAAAAAAATATAATATCGAATGTTTCGCGTATCGAAGAGAGAATCAAACAATGGAACACAGTATACATCAAGTCAAGTTGAAAAGACAAATCATTCATGCGTATCGCGATTGCATGTCATTTTTGCGGCTGCTTCGCCACCAGTTTTGCTGTTAATGTGCGTTCAAGTTTTTTTTAGACAAAACACAAAAAGAGAAGAGCAAACGAGCGAGCGAGCGAACGAGAGAGAGAGAGAGAGAGAAGTAACACACAGCACATCCATCCAAACCATATTCGATAAAACGAATGAGACAATGATAATATAATAACAGCGATGGCGGTGCAGTAGCGCAAAAAGTGCTCGTTTGATTTTCGAAGAACAAAAAGATCGAATGATAAATAGAACAAGTAGTGAGAAGCCGAAGTATTATCGTTCCCATGAATAATAACAGCAGCGCGAAAAAAAGTACACATACACAAAAACATCGACACGAAATCAAAATCGCTTGAGAATATTTTAAACATAATTGCGACCTTAACATCCACTGTTCATGTCGTTGTTGTTCGTTTCATTTTTTGTTGTTGTTGTAAAAATTTGTAGATAAGCACAAAGCACCCGACGCTATTTTTTTCGGTGCCGTTCGATTTTCAGTTCGACTCATCAACAACAGAGCCAGAATCAATTTATTACATATTTTTTTGTATACCCGGTTCGATTGTTCGTCATTGCTTTGCCGATGCTACTATTCGCTTTTTATTATTCGGCACGGGGATTTGTTTTGTTTTCATTCTCGAATGTCGAAATAATTAATAAAGAGGTTGCCTCATTTGATTATTCCCAGCACAATGCACATCGATCACGTTATATAAGCGATATAACGAAACTAATGAAAAAAATATTCTCCGCAAAGTACTCGGTGAAAAAAGCGATGTGCTCGCAGTACCTTTATTCGTCTGTTCAGTCTTTCTCATTCACTCACTCAACCGGTCCTCTATAGACTGTGTATTTCATTCATTCGTTCACTCTTTTTAGATTTTTGTTTTCGTTTCGTTAATTATCCGAGCTTTTAAATTGAAAAACAACAGCGTTGACTTGACGGTTTGTTTGCCTCGTATCGTACATTAAATTCAGCACAATAAATGATCTCGACTTTATTAAAGTTAGTGAGTAAATTACACCGATTTTTATTCACCAATATAGTACATTCATATAGTGCGTGATTGTGTTTTCAAAATGCTAGTGCTATTTTGATTCCCAGTGAGTGAGTGTGTTTGAGTTTGTTTATATTCTTGATTTTTCTGCTCATTATCTTGCCATGGCGTGTGTGTGTGTGTTTCACGTGCATCAATAATAATTTATTTGTTCGTGCGCGTTCATCTCCATATAAATTAAAAACACGAATTGATCCGCTCAAGCTAAAAGCCATGCAAACATACAAGAATAACTCATTCACTCACGTTTGGATTGTAGATTTGGTTGCGTGCATTTCCATACGGTTGGACAGCGAATAATTACGATTCTAGGTGAAAATAACACAGAAAAAAGGGAAAACAAGTGGCTTCGGCCATAAAATTCCATCCACCACTTCTCTCTCTTCCCCTGTCCCAATTTTATTTTTTTAACATTTTTATATTGTTACATACAGAGTACCTGAATATTTTGAATCAATGTACATTCATTGAAAGCTGAATTTGCTTATCACCGGAAACTGAGAGAGAGAGAGAGAGAGAGAGAGAGAGAGAGAAATTGATTGTTTCATGAGCATATGAAGCGAATTTATGTGCTATGGCAAAAATCTCGAACAAACAGCACGTTCGCATTCCGCAAAAAACGGACTTCGATTGGTTGAGTCAGATATCGTGTGGTGGCTTCTGAGATTTTTTTATTAACGTTCCATACGAAAAAAATTTTTCGTTGATTTCTTTTTGTTCTGTTCATACATGCGCACACACTGGGATTACAATTTAACGAATACGACACGCGATACATTGAAAGCTCATAAAAACACTCGACTCTTTGCATGACGCCAACATACATATTAACGTCATCCGCAAAACTCTTCACTCGATCCCGATGAAATTTACGAATTGCATATTAGAAATGAACGGATTGAAATTGTTGTTTTTATTGTGCAGTTTGGACATCAATTCTCTGAATACAGATGAACACGTTAGAGAGACCGCAAATATTCATGCAAATGATATTCAAAGAAGCACAAACACCAATGATGGCACATTCGGTTTAACAAACCAAACGAGAAAAATGCGGTCGCACTAATCTAAAAACTACGCTATCTAACTGACACAGACAAAACACCAACAACAACAAATATAATAAAAGTGTATTCTCTCTTACGCTATAGCGTCAAAATTTATGATTATGGCTCGAAAAATGAAAGTTGTGCTGACTCACCACAATAATAACTTTTTTTTTGACATATGTTGTTTCGCATCGAAAGGCTCTTTTGTTTTGTCAAAATGAATTCGAAATGGTTTTGATTTTTAGATGTAAAAAAAAAAATAATCGCTATGACGCGATTCATTATGCAATTTACTTATTAACATTTCTTTTATAATTCAATCGAGTGTTGTTTTCGATGAAAAAAAAAATGAAAATTCCTAGATGACAATAGACACTTAACAAAATTGTCTAAATCAGCAACGCTTAATTTACTGTAACTAGGTGATGACATTGAGGCACGATGAATTTTTTATACTGTACAGCAATCTCATTGTTTACTATTTCAATCACATCAGCATGATTTGCTGAACGGTATTCTGTCCTTCCGTTGCAAAAGTGCCAAGTTCTTGAAAATAATCGATTTCACATGTAGAAAAATGATTACCGTTTAAAATGTGACATTAATTGCAGTTTTGTTTGAATCTAATATCCCACACAGTAATTAAATCGATTATAGCCATTGAAAAAGTTGAGCAAGTTAATCATGATAATTTTTTTTCTCTATATTATTTTCTTCTCTTTTTTTTATGTAGTTGCATCTAAGGAATTGCGAACCGATCAAGTTCCGAATAGTCCGCCAGTGGTATTAGTTGACAATCATTGGAAAATTCCCGAAGATGAAAAAATCGATACGGTGATAGCTCGAGTGCAGGCCAGCGACAATGATCCGAACGATGTGCTGACATTCGGTCTTGAGCCCAGCGACGGAGCCGAAGATGAACAACTGCCATTTCGAATAAATCGTGACACCGGCGTTGTTTATCTAAACGAAAGTTTAGAAGGACGAGGTGGTCAAAATTTTTTACTCTATGTCACCGTCACCGATGGCACGTACCATGCAAAAAACGGCGTTTTTGTGAATATCAAATCGAAAAATAGCCAAGCAACACATGGAAATGGTGCGCCATCATTTATTCCACATCCGCATAATGTAACGCGTTTGTTGCCTCCATTTAATACATTGCCCGGTGTTCCAACACCACCGCCACCATATCCAATCTATACATTGCCACCAAATTATGTACATACGCCAAAAACAAACAGTTCAATGCCAACAAAAACACCACCAACGACGTCGACTACAACGGCCACCAATGAAATACCATCGTCCACCGATGAAAATCCAAATGGAAATGCCACGCATTCGGATGCTGATGGTAATACGATGAATGGCACAAATAGCACGTCAGAGACAACAATCTTTCCACGATCCACATTGAAAACGGTTTTACCAATTGCAATCATTGTGTGCGGTATTATCATTGCATCGGGTCTAATTGTATCGTCGTTTGTATTTCGAAAGCGCTTATGTGCCATTGGCAAATCACTGAAAAATAAAAGCAAAGAAGAAATGGCCAAAAAATCAAACCAAAGCAATTCCAGTTTTAACACAAATACGGTTATGATGTCGTCGATATCGGAAGATAGTCGCAATTCAATGGTAATGCAGCATTGGAATGGTCCGACAGCGTTTAGCAATCGATATGTCCCCTGGGAGCGAGAGAATTCACACATGCAGGTAAATATCTATTCTCACTTATTAGTCCCTATCTTTCTTCTCATTGCCACTTTATTCTATCTGCTATGCTCACACACATGCCGGAGAAAATTTGAACATTTACTCGCCGACACACCGGTCACGCTACTTTTGCTCATCAAGATCCACAAGCAGCAAAATGAACAAACAAGAGACATAAAAATAAAATTTCGCATAGAATATGTAAAAGGAAAGGGATGTGCAATAAAAGTAAAAGCACTGCAAAGATACCATTTCAAAACAGGTTTCTCCGGAGCTAAAATAGTAAAAACAATCAGCAGCATCGACTAAAGCGAATCATATAAAAGCGCCAATAACTAAAACAGATTTATTTTTATTATGTTGTTATGGGCTGTATCTTCTTCGCTGTGCTCCCTTTTTCGGGGGGAGTGAAGAACGCGCGCGAACGGTGTACCATATAACATTTCGATAGACGATCGAATCGCTTTCACATCACTTTTGAATGATATAGGATGTCCATGGTAGTATTTACGATGTGAATGTGCATTGGCGTATTAAATGTAAGACACAGGCAGTTTTCTTTTCATTTTATTTCACCAAATGATAATGCGCACACAAAAGAATACTCGATAACATACACACATGCATTCACTTATTAAATCGAATTGAATCACTTTGAGCTCTTGTTCGTTCGCTCACCACACACGGCAAGAGATCAGATTCAGCAGAAGCATAGACATAAATGAGTGTGTGTGTGTGTGCCAATCCAATCATGATTGATATCGATGTGTGAAAAGAAGACGAGCCGACAACATAAAACCAAATCTCACATTCATTCGTTCTCGTTTATGGTGCTCAAAAGCGGCCATTCATAAAGATGTTTCTTCTTTGGCGATGCTATTTTTTTGTTGTTGCAGGCGCTTTCTATCTCCTTTTCACAAACCATAAATTATTTATAGCGTTACCGAAAAATTTCATTACGTCGACAGAAAAAGTGATAACACAAATGAAAAGACTTTTGTTCGGCAAAAAAAGGGGATGCTACACACGAGCTTTGGCGGTGCACATTGAAAACTTTCATTATATAATTCAGGCCATGTGTTATGTTTACATGACGAATTGCCGTATGCTTTTGATGCCACAGAGAGCCGTTTTAATGGCGAAGAAAGTGAACGAAAGAGAAAGAAAATTTGGTTTAATGGCTGGCGATGATCAAATCTCTACATATACATTTCTCTTTACTCGTCTCATTCTCTCTTCCGATTGCTCGTCTTGTGTCAGCTATTACAGGCATCCATAGAATTACCTGCGTCATACGTGCACGTTCAACTCATTCAAATGTGTGATAATTTCAATCTTGCCTTTCCATCTTGCTTCTACTCGCATTCGGTTTTTATCTGAAAGAATCTTTCGACCATTATCTCATAAATGAAACGTATCCCATTATGTGTGTGTTGTTGCTCGTTACATTCGAACACGTTGAACATAACAATAATGGTTTTGTTGCCGGAACAAATATGTTATACGCGCACATATTGCCTCCGAGTAACATTTAACTAACAACCATCTTTCTTTTCTCGTTTTTCATCATCTCATCGTATCGGGATATCGAGAGAAAAAAACAAGCCGTAGCAAAACCATAATGAAGTTCAGTTGAAAGATATTTGACAGCAATTTTGTTCTTGTTGTTGTTCCTCGTCTATATGAACCGATAAACTGCTTAAAGTCTTATGATACCATTTGCATGGAAATATTGAAATTTGCCGAACAGTTTTGATTGAGAAACCATATTGTTATCATTCGCCATGGTGCACGCAACTGATACCAGAATATAGTGAATTTGTGTATGAACATGTGTATCAACTGTCGAATAATAAGGTTACTATTATGTTCGCACCCTTTTTTTCTCTGTTGCTCAGCATAAAAAGGTATAATGAGTTTAAGCAGTTTACGATACCACACTTGCTTCGATCGAATCGTTTCTTTTGTTCGGTTTTTTCGTCATTGTTGAAGCCATTTGTGGCAAAGAGTAGGGCAGAAGCATCAACCGTATACACTTATTTAAGATGACCATAATGGTTTTTTCGAATTTTTATGTATCGAATCGATACTCCATCTCATTGGGAATTTCTTGCACTTGGGTTTTTTTGATTTTCGTTTCTTTTTTTTCTAAAATCGTCTCTTTTTCGGTGGAATTTCAGGCAACATCACAGCTATCAACAAGTAGCTCGAATTCACAAGGCAAATCAGATCGATGGGATTTCCCAAGACATCGATTAAAGTTTTTCAATATTTTGGGAGAAGGAGCGTTCGGACAAGTTTGGCGCTGTGAAGCTATTGACATGAACGGTATGTAGAACATTGAACATTACAAATAAAAACACTTTGATAGCTAAAACACTCATCAAAATATGGAGAACGAAAGTGAAAAAAAAAAAACGAAGATAAAAGTTAAAGAAACGCCTAGAACCATACAACGTTAAAAAAAATGTGTGATTTGGTCATTTCAAATACAACAGATGCATGCACAACAAAAATCAAATGAATAAAATATAAATATCATTTGGTGTCTGGTCTATTGAATTCCCGTGACAATTTCACACCATATTTTCGATTGGAAATCAAAGTGGCATATCGTACACATTAAATTTGGACATACACATACATACATACATGCATACATTCACCATGAGCAAAAATGGGCAATAGAGAGTAAAGGGGAGAAAGCGAGAGAATGTGTGACGAAAACGAAAAAAATGCCGTCCATCATTGCCGACTCGTTTGGCTATCGGCAATGTGAGATTCGCAACGCAAAAATAATATTTTATTGAATTTGTGTCGTTAGTCGTCACTTCGTTACATTCATTGACATTGTTGTGAACAACGTACGATAACAATGACTATGGGAATATGTGTGTTATATATGTGCTTGGCCATGGTGCTGACTTGACTTATTGTTACAACTTGTCCATTTTCATGTGTTTCGATTTATTTTTCCAATTTTGTGTTCAATCTCTCACTCTCTTGCTTCTCTCATCTGTCTGCGTTTGCGATCTGGCCTCCGGATTCAAGCGACAATATTTGAGGCAAGCCAGCCAATACATTTGTCTTTCTTACGCTCGTTATTTCACATCTTTCCCTCCCGCGCCGCCGTCGCTGCTGCTGCTTTTCATTTTGTGTTCTACCCATAAAAACGTACTCCAACAAATAACATAAATAAACAAATGAAATTGGAATTGAAAAATAAGGACGACGAATTGATTTTGATGACACATCCACACAGAAAATTGTCCAACTTTCTTAGCGAAGACTCGCGCTCACGCAAAAGCGAATGGGAAAACTTGAACACAAAAAAGACATTACAAATTAAATAAACGACCAAAATGAAACGGTAATATTGAGAGCCAAAAAGGAAAAGAATGGTAAGGGGAAGATGAAAAAAAAGATGTCATAAAACGCCTCGTTCGAACTACTATTATTTGAACGCATCTTAACTTTTCTCTTGCCAAAGTTTTTGTACTTCATAAAAGTTTTATTAAATAAACTTTAAAGAGAAAACATACAATGCAGAACGAAAAATCGACGATGAGATACAAAAAAAAAATGTATCCCGATAGAGTTCGACAATGAACGTTGGCGACAAGCGATAACAGAGCGCGTTCATCAGTGCACAACTTTCAATGTAGAAAATAAATTGAAAAAATAAAAAGCAGCGAATAACAAACAAATAAGTGAAAGAATAAATCGAAGAAATAATTTTTAGCAAGCGAGACATAATCTGGCGACAGATATCAAACTTGTGTCCCAACAAATTATTACGAATGAACTGATCAATAATCGAATTCAAATTGCGCACAGACTTCGACACAAACACACACACAGCAAATCCATGAACTGTGTGACATCATGTTTGGTGTGTGACTTGCCGGATAAAATATATTATATGCAATGGATGTCTTATGCATGATCTTTAAGCAGATTATATGCAATTGGTCGCACACACAAAGTGAGCCAGAAAAAGAAAATGAACATTGCAAATTGATTTTTGTCGCTCTTTAGTATTTTCGGTTTTATCTCTCTCTCTTTCTCTTTTCGTCTATATCTGTTGTGCTCAGTGATTCGAAACGATGGAAATGATTTTCAAATTTTTTTGGCAACTGACCGCACTGAATACGTTCCAAGCTTATGAACCATAAATTACCCCCATTTCTTTTTCTTCCATCGCTTCATCGAAAACTCTCGCTCGCACCATCACAGATCAACTTTGGATTGCGTGAAAAATAATAATCGAAGCACAGATAAGATGCAATAAATTAGATATGTTCGTCTTTTTATTTCGTATTCCGCAAAATCGAGGTTTATTATTATTTTGGGGCCAGAATATAAAAAGGATATTGAGAGTATTTTCATGTGTACATTTCTTTTTCGGGTCTTGATTCTTGTTTGCCGTTATTGTTGTGTCATTTCCGAAAGCCGAGCAAGAGAACGAGAGAATGAGACCTCTTATTCTCTTGTTCGACACTGTTTATGCCGGATTTTCAGTCCATTGCAAAACAGATAAATCGATTCACATTTTCTTATGCGCAAAACACAGCCACACATCTATATGTATACACTTTTCGCAGCAGAAATGAACGACGATGACGATGTTTTTCGATCACGATGCAAGTTTTAAATTAGATTTTCAATGAAGTGAACACCCCATTTTAAACTTGTTTCCGAAATAAATCCGCTCGGAATAATTTAATACGGTCACTTTTGATACTTTTCACCCGGTACAAAACGATGTGAGAAAGTCTTATTTCAAATTCCGCTCAATTAAATTTTAAAATTAATGAAACTGCTCAATTTCAACACAACCAATACACATTTAGATCAAGTCTATTGAAGAAAATGCCAACATTGAAAACTTTTCACAACATTTAACTTACTTGGCGGCGCCTTACAAAACTATTGTATCAAATTTTGATTAAAATCAAAATAA